>NW_005078737.1:0-229 GCF_000277835.1 Geospiza fortis | reverse complement strand
TACCCCTCACCCTAACCTAAGGATGTTGGCTGGACAGAGGAGCTCAAATGTTAAAATCAAAAATAAGAGAATTTCCTGATGCTCTGGTGAGGAGGGAACCCCCAATTCTGCCCTCAGACCAGCGGACACAGCTGCAGTTTTCCTGCTCCTCTATGCCATTCCTGGAAGCAGTGGCAGCGTGGACCCGTGTGTTCTCCCCACCTGAGCTGATCACTTCTAATAAAGGCAT
>NW_005078736.1:0-229 GCF_000277835.1 Geospiza fortis | reverse complement strand
AGCATGGAGGCCTTTGCTCATATCTACAATTGGAACACTTCATCTCGCCATACATTCAATGTGTTACAGGGAAAAGGAATCTGATGCATCGATTCTTCTCCATCGCTTTCCTAGAGGATTTCAACCCCAAAAATCAAGGCATCTCCTCATCCCTCCTGTCTGGGACTTGACTCTTTCTTCAGTGACCTTGGTGTCTTCATGCTGTTCCTCTACGTGTTCTCACTCTGTC
>NW_005078735.1:0-229 GCF_000277835.1 Geospiza fortis | reverse complement strand
ATGCTAAATAATAAGTTTTACACCTTTGAGACCTATTCCAGAGAGTAAAGGAGAAAGAGAAGAAGTGTGCAGTTTGTTTTCATACACTGCACTCACTCCTCCACATTCCTACTCCTAGACTATTGTTGTCTACAGATAAACAAACAACAAGACAAAATTCCTTTGTTTTAGTTAGTTTTAGCTAACTGAAGCAAAAAAGTTTCCTAAACTGTAGGTTTTTTTCCCTTTT
>NW_005078734.1:0-229 GCF_000277835.1 Geospiza fortis | reverse complement strand
CACACCAGGCTAGTGTTCCCTGGGCAGTAAGGGCATGGGCCTAGAGGTGTGAATGGCCTACACCAGGCTAGTGTCCCTCAGTCAGGTGGGGGCTTGGGCCTAGGGCTGCGACCACCCCGCACACCAGTCTAGTGTCCCCCAGACGGGTGGGAGCTTTGGGTGAATGGTGCGAGTGACCTGCACACCAGGCTAGGTTCCTCTGGTGTCCCGATCCGACCCAGCGGTACAG
>NW_005078733.1:0-229 GCF_000277835.1 Geospiza fortis | reverse complement strand
CACTTTCTGTAAAAAACTTTTTTCCTAGTATCCAACCTAAATTTTTTTCCTAATATCCTAATTAGGCTTTTCCTAATATCCTACCTATAGGACAGGACCTCACCAACTGCCTAATATCCAACCTGTATTTTTTTTCTGCTTAATTCTTTTACAGAATGGTGCCGGGCTGGGGAGTTTTTATCAGAATCATGGAATGGTTTTTAATCAGAGAATCATGGAATGGTTTGGG
>NW_005078732.1:0-229 GCF_000277835.1 Geospiza fortis | reverse complement strand
GGATTTTTATGGGATTTAAACGAATTCTGATTGGGATTTCCATGGGATGCTTTAATGGCATTTTAGGGTTTTTAGGGTCGGGTTTGTAGGGTTTGGGTTTATGGGATCGTTTCTGACGGTTTGATTTTATAGGATTGGTTTTTTAGGGTTTTTGTTTTTTAAAGGGTTTCGTTTATCGGGTTGTTGTGTTAGAATTTGCTTTTGTAGGGTTTTTTGGAGGGTTTTTAAT
>NW_005078731.1:0-229 GCF_000277835.1 Geospiza fortis | reverse complement strand
GCCCATGGCAGGGGGTGAAACAAGATGGTCTTTAAAATTCCTTGCAACCCAAACTATTCTGTGACTCTGCAAAAACAAAGCATGTCTCTTTAATAGGAGCTTTTCTATTCTATAATCACTACAGCACGATGAAGTTGAGGATCTGGGTGGTCACAGTTTGATCTATAGATGTTGGCACCTTTTGCTAACTAAGTGGATTTCTTGCACAGCTTGCCCCCATGAAAAAAAA
>NW_005078730.1:0-229 GCF_000277835.1 Geospiza fortis | reverse complement strand
GCTCCGCCTTCCTGCCACGCCAAACAAAGAGCATCGCTCAGACTAAAATTCTGCATCCAACCCTACACAAACTCCTGGCTTAGGAGGAGGAGGAAGATGCAAGTATGGAAATAGAAACTCTGCTGCAGCAGCTCAAGGAATCAAAATGTCACTACCAAAAAATGCAGGCAAAACACTCTTTTAATACTCCTTCCAAACGTTAAGTCAGAACACAAAGCAGTCCACTATG
>NW_005078729.1:0-229 GCF_000277835.1 Geospiza fortis | reverse complement strand
CAAGGGCTGCCTGAGCTGCTCCTGGGAGCACGGGCGGCACGCGTGCCCGCTGTGCAAGGAGAGCTCCTCGCGGGAGGAGCTGCGCGTCAACCACACGCTGAGGAACCTGGTGGAGCTGGTGCTGCGGGAGGAAGGGCAGCGGCAGAGCCGCGGCGTGGCGCTGTGCCCCGCGCACCAGGAGGAGCCCAAGTTCTTCTGCCTGGAGGACAAGGAGCTGGCGTGCTTCTCC
>NW_005078728.1:0-229 GCF_000277835.1 Geospiza fortis | reverse complement strand
TTTCTTCAATTATTACACTGTTCTTATTTCAACCCATTTTTCCTGATTCTCCTTATCTCATGGGGAGGTTGGCATTGAGCAGCTGTCTGGTAGTTGGTGTCTGGGATTAAACCGTGGTGCTCAACATAGGGCCTGGAAAGTTGAGATGATGACTGATCTGACCAGAGAGTATTAAAACAAGTTTGTTAAAAGCCTTCATTGCATTGGTTTAATAGTCACTGGTCACAAT
>NW_005078727.1:0-229 GCF_000277835.1 Geospiza fortis | reverse complement strand
CCAAAGAAAATGGCAGAAATTTTAGCAAATACAACAAAATGATTGGCATGGGGAGCAGGAAAAGACAGGGACTTGTTTTGTTTATGTTTTTAAGGCAGATTTCTGTATTTCAGTTGAAAATGTTACAACAGACAGGGCAGAATTTAATATTTTCCTGTGCACTGCTGAGCACGCTATCCCAAACAGCAATCCATGTGAAACTTACTGAAGTGGTTTTCATAGCCCTCAT
>NW_005078726.1:0-229 GCF_000277835.1 Geospiza fortis | reverse complement strand
GGATATCCTGCCATGGTTTTATTGGAAAGGTTTTGGGATCTCCGGCACGGATTTATTAGAGAGGTTTGAGGCTCTCTTTTCATGGGTTTCTTAGAGGGGTTTGGTGATCTGTTTCTGGATTTGTTAGAAGTGTTTGGGGTTCTATTTTCATGGATATACTAGGTGGGTTTGGGATCTCCTGCCATGAGTTTATTAAAGGAATTTTGGGATCTCCAGTCATGGATTTATT
>NW_005078725.1:0-229 GCF_000277835.1 Geospiza fortis | reverse complement strand
AATCCCCAAAAATCCCCAAATTCCCCCCACCCCCAGCTCACCCCGGTGTACTCCTGCACCACGTCCTCGGGCGTCGGCCCCAGCACGACGTAGAAATCCAGGACGCCGCCGGTGGCGCGGAACGTGAGCGCCGGCGTCGGCTGGAAGGTGACGTCTGAAAACGCGGAACATTCCAGAAGGTGACGCGCGCCCAAGTCGGAATCTGAATTTCCCCCAAATTTCCCCCAAA
>NW_005078724.1:0-229 GCF_000277835.1 Geospiza fortis | reverse complement strand
TCTAAGGAAAAAGCCGTGAAGGGATATGAACTCCTGCCTAACCACGAGGTGATGCCATTGCCTTTCCTATCCAATCCAACCTCTCCTATCCCGGGCCAGGATCCGCCCAACAGACCCTGTCACAAAGCAGAGAAGGTGATTTTTCCTGCGTGCTCGTTCCAGAGGCACATTTCAATACTCCATGACTCCACTCCCATGGCTACCTCAGCATTTTCACAGCCAAGTTCAG
>NW_005078723.1:0-229 GCF_000277835.1 Geospiza fortis | reverse complement strand
TGGGTGTGTGTTGTCTCTGTCTGTGACCACAGACTCCACGTTACATTTCATGCTGCTTAACCAGTTGTTCCTGGTATTCTGTGTAGCAGATTATTTCTACCTAGATGTAATCCCTCATACTTTTCCATGTTATATTGTACCTTGCTGATTTATATTTGTTCCTTCAGTTTATCAGGATCAGCTTGCCTTCTGGAATGGTTGCTATCTATATATCATGTTATCATGTTTG
>NW_005078722.1:0-229 GCF_000277835.1 Geospiza fortis | reverse complement strand
AGCTTCCAACCTGTGCCAGGCACTGAGGAAAAGAAGGAAAGGACCTGGGATAAATGAGTCTTTGTGCCTTTCTATGGACAAATTAAATCAAATAAATATACAAGCATGTGATCCAAAACTGCCAATTGCCAGTTGTCCTTAAATTACCATCATTTTATTTTTTTCTGAAATAAAGCTGGTTTTTGGTAGTTGATGTGATGATCTTCATGTCCTGTGCTGAATCAGAAGG
>NW_005078721.1:0-229 GCF_000277835.1 Geospiza fortis | reverse complement strand
AAAGATCTACCTGAGTACCAAGTACCCAAGCTGTAATGAACATCCCTCTGCTGCTGCCTCTGATGATCACTCCCAAAGGATGGAACTGTTCACATTCCAAACTTTCCATAGCTGGACACACAAAAACTCTCCAACCCAGTGAAATTCAGACAGTCCCATTACTTTAGATCAGATCTTAGCAGCTCCTGATCTGCAGCATAAGTTACTAAGACACAAAATTTTTCCCATT
>NW_005078720.1:0-229 GCF_000277835.1 Geospiza fortis | reverse complement strand
TGGATCCCAGAGTCATCTCCGTGGGTCCGGGGTCGTCTCGATGGAATTCCACGGATCTGGGGTCATCTCCGTGGTTTGGGAATTCCATGGATCTGGGGTCATCTCCATGGATTCCGGGGTCATCTCCATGGAATTCCACGGATCCAGGGTCATATCCATGGAATTACATGGGTTTGGGGTCATCTCCATGGGTCTGGGGTCGTCTCCATGGAATTCCACGGATCCAGGG
>NW_005078719.1:0-229 GCF_000277835.1 Geospiza fortis | reverse complement strand
GGGCGTGGCCCCAAATCCCTTTTGGGGTTTCAGGGTGTCAGGGACGGTTCCCAGCTCCCGTCACTGCTTTGGGGGCCCTTTTGGGGCCCTTTTGGGGTTTTTGGTCTCTCAGCCGTGTCCTGTCTCTGACTCCACTTTTGGGGTCCCTTTTGGGGTCTCGGGGCCAGCCCTCAAATCCCTTTGGGGGTTTTGGGGGTGTCGGGAGTGTCCCCAGCTCCCGTTCCCGTTT
>NW_005078718.1:0-229 GCF_000277835.1 Geospiza fortis | reverse complement strand
CACTGTTCTAATATATAAGGCAACACTCCTGGGGCCGGCAGGGCACTCCCAGAGCCACCAAGACACTTCCAGAGCCACCAGGACGCTCCCAGACCATCCCTGCCCTCCTTTTCCAGCAGCCCCCAACGTTCCCAGCCCGCTTTCTCGCGTGCCAACCCCTCCATCGGCCCGAGCAGATCCTGCCCTGGCCCCGTTGGTCCCTGATAAGGCCACCCTGGGCCGTTTTATC
>NW_005078717.1:0-229 GCF_000277835.1 Geospiza fortis | reverse complement strand
AAGATTGTCCATGTCAGACTTGCCGCCTCTCCACAGCCCTCCATTGACAGTGACACCTCCGTGCCTGCTCAGCCCTCAGCTGCCAAGAGCAGCCTCAGCACAGATCAAGCTTCCCCCTCTGCCAGCAGCCCCAGCAGCCCCTGGGTTTTCTCCCAGAGGCAGAGCACGGTCTCCAGGTCCCGTAGCCAGCAGCCACCGAGACCTAGTGCCACCTTCTCCATGGGGCACT
>NW_005078716.1:0-229 GCF_000277835.1 Geospiza fortis | reverse complement strand
CTGAGAGAAAGAAACAAAAGGAAAAAATTCCTAAAACCCAACAGTCTTCATCCTAGAACAATGAGTAATCCTTTTTTTATGATGAAAAGCTTAAATCACTAAGTATTTTTGAGGAATGAGACTTCTCTGATATTCCAGTATTCTGTTAGAAGTTGATATGAAAAATGGAAAGATGATTTTGAAATGTTGCACTATTATACACAGATGTGATAGATGAGTAATGTGATGG
>NW_005078715.1:0-229 GCF_000277835.1 Geospiza fortis | reverse complement strand
GGTGTGGCCGATTTTCAGCACTTTTGAAGCTTGGACATGCGAGTCCTTGTACAATCACGTGTTTGATCGCTGCCTGCAGGATTTTGAGGAAATTGAGTATGCCGAGATGTGGAGGTACGCTTTGTACGAGTCTATATCCAATACGAGCCCTCTGACACGTGGCAAACGGGAAAGGAATGGGAACCTTTGGAAAGTCTTCCATCCCCTTACCTTGTGTCTCTGCAACAAC
>NW_005078714.1:0-229 GCF_000277835.1 Geospiza fortis | reverse complement strand
CCCAAATTTCAGGAATTTTGCCCCAAACGTGGCGATTTTTTTCCCCCAAATTTGGCGATTTTTGCCCCAAAATCGGGAATTTTTCCCCAAATTCCAGGGGTTTTTCCCCAAATCGGGTGGTTTTTCCCCAGACCAGGTGAAGAGGAAGATCCTGGTGCTGGACCTGGACGAGACGCTGATCCACTCGCACCACGACGGCGTGCTGCGGCCCACGGTGCGGCCCGGCACC
>NW_005078713.1:0-230 GCF_000277835.1 Geospiza fortis | reverse complement strand
ACAAGAGGAAATGGCCTCAAGTTGTGCAAGGGGATGTTTAGATTAGATATTTAGTAAAATTTCTTCATGGACAGGGTTGTAAAGCCTTGGAATATGCTGCCCAGGGAAATGGTAGAGTCACCATTTCTGGAAGTTTCAAAAAGAACATGTGGATATGGCACTTCAGGAAATGATTTAGTGGTGAGTATGGTGGTTGTGCTTGTTTGATGGTTGAACTTGATCTTAAAGGT
>NW_005078712.1:0-230 GCF_000277835.1 Geospiza fortis | reverse complement strand
TTCTGGGAGTATCTCTTTGGGGTCAAGGCTGGCACATGGAGACACCACCCCGGTGGGGTGACAGGGAGAGGCTTTTGGGTGTCCCCTGTCCCTGAGAGGTGCCCTGACCCCTCAGTGGAAGACAGAAATCCTGGATTATTGCCCCAACACCCGCGTGCTGCTCATCGGCTGCAAGACGGACCTGAGGACAGACCTGAGCACGCTGCTGGAGCTCTCGCACCAGAAACAGG
>NW_005078711.1:0-230 GCF_000277835.1 Geospiza fortis | reverse complement strand
AGTAATACCCCACCCAGGTCCCCACTGTTTTCTGTCACTGCTTTGGGATTTTTGCTATACTTTGACATCCCACATCTGCCTGGACCCCTTGATGCTTCTGCCACTGCTTTGGAATTATTACTACAGTTTGACTTACTGCCCCTGGGCTCTGCTTGCCTCTGCTATTCCAGCCCACTGCTCTGAGAGTCTGGCTACAGTCCAACTCTGTGGGAACCCAGAACATCCCTCTG
>NW_005078710.1:0-230 GCF_000277835.1 Geospiza fortis | reverse complement strand
CAGTTTAATAACTGAAACTAAATAAAATAGAACAAGAATTAAACAAGAATAATGAAAATAAGAGAGGGAGAGAGAAAAAGAGCCTAAGAAAAACATGGAATTGCTCATAAGTGGACTGATGCGCTCATCAGTGGACTGATGCTCATTCTGTTCCTCAGCAGCAGTTGGCATCTCCTGGCCAATTCCCGCCAGTTTATCTATTAAGCATGGCATTCTGTGGTATGGAATAT
>NW_005078709.1:0-230 GCF_000277835.1 Geospiza fortis | reverse complement strand
AGATATATATGTTGACCTGAAGTTTCTTCGTGATAATCTCTTAATGTACGTTTACACATATTTACATTATTTGCTAGAGGGATAACACATTTTCTGTATTTTCCCTGCTTTATTTAATACAGCCTTTTCACTAAATTATTGCCTTGACTATTAATATTTGTCAAAATAAAATTCTTGAACTAATAATTTTCTTCATTTTAAATCCATGCATATTATTTTCATTATATTTT
>NW_005078708.1:0-230 GCF_000277835.1 Geospiza fortis | reverse complement strand
GGGAAAAGGAACCGTAAGTATCGTGTGCTTGAGTGGAGCATGATCGGACACGTGTGTGAGACCTGACTTTGTCACGAGGCGAGAGCGGACCCCACGATTGCAGTTCCACCATCCCGCGAGGGATGTGGTCGATCAAGGGGGAAGTGAAAGGCTTTGTCAGACACACAAGACCCTAGGCTCGGTTGGGAGACTAGAGGGAAAATCGGTCACGGTTGGGATCAGGAGGGGGG
>NW_005078707.1:0-230 GCF_000277835.1 Geospiza fortis | reverse complement strand
GATTTTCAGGATTTTCCCAGGATTTTTGGACATCCACAGTCCCCAAGGTGCCCCAAACCCACTGAAATCCTTTTCCTGGGATTTTCAGGATTCCTGGATTCCCAGGGTGTCCCAAACCCTCCCTCTAAGGGCTGATTTTCCCAGGATTTTGGGAATCCTGGAATTCCCCCATCCCGAAGGTTATTGCCAAATTTCCCTGGGCCTGGGAAGGACATTCCCAGATTTCCCTG
>NW_005078706.1:0-230 GCF_000277835.1 Geospiza fortis | reverse complement strand
TGCATCTGGGACTTGGCGTGCTTCACATGGCTCTCCATGTCTGTCTCTGACCCTCTCTGCTGCGGAGCTGCTGGGGCTCCAGGGGAGATGCAGCCTCCTGCGGGAAGTGCTTTCCTGGGAGTGGGCACCCCAGGGCTCTGCCCTCCTTCAATCCCCCACGGCCAAGGCAAGGCCTCGCAGTGTCACAGTGGTCTCTGGGCACGATGCAGCCCCTCATCACAAAGCCCTGG
>NW_005078705.1:0-230 GCF_000277835.1 Geospiza fortis | reverse complement strand
AAAAATCTTATTAAAAAGAGAGGAAAATCTTATTGTTTTTTATCTTAACCTCAGAAGGCACGTGATTCTTCATCTTGACTGTGCAATTTCCATAGCTAATTTAAAACAGTCAGCAAAACAGGAACTATATGAATGAACAAGTCTCAGATGAACTTTATGTGACCCAAGATTTTACCATATGTTAATTTCAAAATATCATCAGTTTGCTTAATAAGATTTGTAAGCTAAAA
>NW_005078704.1:0-230 GCF_000277835.1 Geospiza fortis | reverse complement strand
ATATATAAAAATTAGAAATTCCAAGTTAACTCAGAATGGTCTGCCTGTGTTAGAAAATGCATTACTGTACAATGATCAGGTCCTGAAAGGACTATAAAGAGTGAATTTACAAGGGGAGGAACTAAGAAGGTTCTGCTTTCCTTAACCCTTATTAGCATTTGGTGGTATGCTCTTTGTGAGATACTGTGATGATGATTCTATTTTCTGTTTTCCCCCAAATCAAAATTTCT
>NW_005078703.1:0-230 GCF_000277835.1 Geospiza fortis | reverse complement strand
GGAAAGAAGCCGGCACAGCTCCGGATTTCCCAGGAATGGCAGCAGGGATGGGCACTGCAGACCCTGCTCTTATCCCAGTTTTATTCCTCTGGAGCAGGGCACGGGCAGGAGGAAGGAGATTGGGGCACTCCTGAATTCCCAGAGCTGAATTCCCAACATCCCCTGAGCCCACGGGCACAAAGGTTTGGATTGGAAGGGATCCCAAGGATGATCCCATTCCATGGGCAGGG
>NW_005078702.1:0-230 GCF_000277835.1 Geospiza fortis | reverse complement strand
CCAACAGTCCTTGGTTGGCTCCACAGCAATCTGGCCATCAGTGTTTGAGACATACACATGAATATCTTTTAGGCTTCTGCATTCATTGCTAAAAGTGGGAAGGCTCATTTTCAGTGTGACCCTTGTAGCAGTTGCCAATGACAGAAGTGCAGCTGGAATCTGCACTCCGTAGATTCTTTTGTAAAATAAATAGAAAAGACACCTTCTTCTGGTTTTTTTTTGGTTTTGTG
>NW_005078701.1:0-230 GCF_000277835.1 Geospiza fortis | reverse complement strand
GTGTGCCCAGGTGTGCCCAGGGGAGGGAGTGGCACCATCCAGGTGGGCACAGCTGTGGAAAGGGGAGGGGGCACAGGAGGGCACAGGGGAGGGGCGGGGCTGGGGTGTGCACAGGTGTGCACAGGGGAGGGTGTGGCACCATCCAGGTGGGCACAGGTGTATTCAGGTATGCCCAGATGAGGGCATGGCTCCACCCGGGTGCCCCCAGGTGCACCCAGGTGTGCCCAGGT
>NW_005078700.1:0-230 GCF_000277835.1 Geospiza fortis | reverse complement strand
ACACGGACGCATGGGCACATGGGCACACAGATACATGGACATGGGCACATGGGCATACGGACACATGGGCACATGAACACATGGACACACGGACATGGGCACATGGGCATACAGGCACACAGGGACATGGACACACGGGCACAAGGGCACATGGCACAGGGACACATGGACACACAGGAATATGGACACACGGACACACAGGAACATGGACACACGGACACACAGACACA
>NW_005078699.1:0-230 GCF_000277835.1 Geospiza fortis | reverse complement strand
ATGGGGGTGCAGGAGCAGCTGCCCATCCCCACGTCCCCCATCGCCAGTGCCTTGAAAACTCTGCCAATCCTGAAGAAGGAAAGCTCCGAAGGTGGTCAGGGACGAGCGGGAGCGAGCTGGGTGCGGGTTCAGCTGTACCTGGGTCACTCAGGGTTGGAGCTTCCCGTGCCCATTCCGCGTGTGCTTTACCCCAAAGGCAGCCCCTCCTCGCTTGGTGACCAGTTTTGGGG
>NW_005078698.1:0-230 GCF_000277835.1 Geospiza fortis | reverse complement strand
TATGCTGAGAAGGGAAATACTAGGGGCAAGTATTTGTGCACTTACTGTGAAATTTAAAAGTAGTTTCCATTTTTAACTCATTTTCCAGTTCTTCAAATTCTGCTACAGTAAAGCAACTCATTCTCCAAAGTGTTCCTCATAAATCTTTACAATTTCTATCCTAAACCAGTTTTGGAACATCTGTAGCATTGAGAAGGCTGTGCAAATACACCAACACTTGAAAGTCTAAA
>NW_005078697.1:0-230 GCF_000277835.1 Geospiza fortis | reverse complement strand
CAGTTTGCTTGCTTTTCACCTCACATCTTTAATAAAGTAATTTGTTGTGAATCTTTTGCCATAAAGACACTTGTGACAGCATTCTGGTTCCATATACCGATTTAGTGATTCAAGCGTGGTTTTCTTCCTTGCCACATATGAATTGAAATTGGACTAGATATCAAAACAGTTTAAGTACATTGATGGACCACAACTGCCATGAGCAGTAGCTCACTCCATAAGAATAATCT
>NW_005078696.1:0-230 GCF_000277835.1 Geospiza fortis | reverse complement strand
GGTGTTTGCAAAAGCATCCACTGTTGTCTGGCTGGAGAGAGCACAGCCACTGCAGCAGTGCTCCTTCAGTCTGTGGTTGCAGGGCACTGGCCGGAGGAACAATTGCCCTTGCTCTTTCAGACACAAACACACCCTCACTTAGAAAGGCACGGCTGTCCTCATGTTGGAGCAGGAAGCTCTTGCCCTTGCCAGCAGCCTGTCCTGCCATGGCTCAGCATGGCCCAGGAATG
>NW_005078695.1:0-230 GCF_000277835.1 Geospiza fortis | reverse complement strand
GAGTCCTTGCACAGGACTGGGGAGGATGCAGGAAGCCGGTCGCAGATCTCTCCAAGTTACCAGATCCAGTAGCCAGAGGGTGGCCAGCCTGTGTGCAAGTGACAGCGGCAACAGCCACCCCTATAGAAGACACACAGAAACCAACCTGAAAGGGGAAGATCCGGGTTCATATCCCACACCATGTAAAAGCTGTTTTAAGTCACAAGGCCCCTCAGTGGCTAACCAGCTCC
>NW_005078694.1:0-230 GCF_000277835.1 Geospiza fortis | reverse complement strand
GATTTGAGCAGGACTACGTGGAGGCACAAATTCATCATGGGTGATTTGGTGATGGTGTAGTTACCACATGACAAAATGGAACAACTAGGCTTGTGTTAGTGCTGAATGAATAACTTCACAGGATTTGAATTTTGTGCAAAACCTATATTAAGGCCATTCATAAACTTGTAGGATCATAGAATGTTCTGAGTTGGAAGGGACTAACAAGAATCATCAAAGTTCAACTCCTG
>NW_005078693.1:0-230 GCF_000277835.1 Geospiza fortis | reverse complement strand
AGTACCGGGAGCGGAGCCACCGGGGCTTGTGGTGCAAGGGGTGCTGGTTTAGGTGCAAGGGGTGCTGGATTAGGTGCTGGGGGTGCTGGATTGGGTGCTGGGGGTGCTGGATTGGGTGCAAATGGTGTTGGAATGGGTGCGAAGGGTGCCGGATTGGGTGCTGGATGAGGCACCTCTGCCAGTGCAGCTGGCTGTGGTAGATTAGGGGGGGGAAGGTTATCTAAGGGGTC
>NW_005078692.1:0-230 GCF_000277835.1 Geospiza fortis | reverse complement strand
AAGCTGTAGTCTCTGACTGCTCTGTTCTGTTTGACTTGAGGTGGAAGTGTCGCCATCCTACCTGGCAGCCTGCACAGAGTTCCAGCAAATGACGGGCAACCAAGAGCCCCGAGGCTGGCATGAGGCCCAGGAACTGTTCCATCCAGAGATGCTGCAGGAGAAGCACGTCCTGAGGAAGGTGCAGAGAAAGAGAATTTCATGGCAGGAGGTAAAACATTAGAATGAGGAGC
>NW_005078691.1:0-230 GCF_000277835.1 Geospiza fortis | reverse complement strand
AAAAAAAACAGAATAAGAGACAGAAATGACAGAAGAAGCAGAAAAACAGTGCAAAACCAGTGATTTTGCTATGAGAAGTTAGGACTTGCCACCTCAAATTAGTGGGAGCTGTGAAGTGGCATTGGTGACAAGGGGAATGCAGTAATTGGGGTTGATTTCCTGGAGCTGAGCCAGAGCTCTGTGAGTTAATTACAGCTCTGGAGGGAGCAGGGACACTTCCTAATGGAGCA
>NW_005078690.1:0-230 GCF_000277835.1 Geospiza fortis | reverse complement strand
TATCTCTGCCCTTCCCAAGAGAAAACCACAAGCTATGAGAGTAGGCAGCTGCACCCTTCACCCTCCTTCTCCTCCTGGTCACATCTTTTGTTCTCTTAAGTACCGGTCTTTATCATCTCTTAGGAAACAAATGGGAAAAAAATCCCTGAGAAAAAAAACCCAAAAACTCATCTCCAACATTATCCACCCTGAATATTTTCCCATACCAACATTAAAAAAAATTTAAACTT
>NW_005078689.1:0-230 GCF_000277835.1 Geospiza fortis | reverse complement strand
AGAACATCCAGCAATGCAGGTATGGACCCATTTTCTAAAGAAATTACTTTGAAAAAGAGAATTTACTAGATTTGATAATATGAATTAAAAATCAGGGATTGGAATCTACCAAAGAGAATGGATTAAATATTCATAGAAGGACACAAACTGGTGAATATATAATGGATGCAGCTTACAAAAGCAACAGAAATGCAATTAAAATGCTAAGACCTTGGAAACTGATATTGAAT
>NW_005078688.1:0-230 GCF_000277835.1 Geospiza fortis | reverse complement strand
GTGTATGCTGTAGTACCAGAGATCAAATCTAGGTGTTTGGGGCTCTCCTGAACTGTGTTATTAGTTTCTGTTGGGCATTCCCAATATTTACACAGTTCTTTCATTTTCCAAAAGGGATTTATCTCTTTTTCTGTACACTCATAAAATTCATATACTTCAGAGTGGGTACACTTGTCCTTTTCTTTTTTCTCTACAGACTCTATTTTATTTGGATCTCTTGGGATCCACCG
>NW_005078687.1:0-230 GCF_000277835.1 Geospiza fortis | reverse complement strand
CATTCTCTCTTTAAGCATGAATTACTTGATAACATATATTACAAGGGCTTTCATCAGGATGTATTTCAAAATGATAAACATGATGTTCAGTGACAAAACAAATGTCTCAGGCTTTGATGGTGTTACTTTCCCAAATAAAATTTTGTTATTCCCTCACAACACATGCATTGAGGTCAAAGAAGGTGTACCACCTATGAAAAAAAAATGCTGGAAAACTGGTAACAATGGAT
>NW_005078686.1:0-230 GCF_000277835.1 Geospiza fortis | reverse complement strand
TCCTACAAAGACAGGCTGAGAGACTTGAGGCTGTTCAGCCTGGAGAAGGAAAGGGTTTTGAAGATATCTTACTGTGGCCTTTCAATACATGAAGGGGGCTTATAAAAGGACTTTTTACACATCATGTACAGACAAGACAAGCAGCAATGGTTTAAAACTGAAAGACATCAGATTTAGATTGGACATAAAGAAGTTCTTTACTATGAGGGTGGTGAGACAATGGAACAGGT
>NW_005078685.1:0-230 GCF_000277835.1 Geospiza fortis | reverse complement strand
GGCCTGGCACATCAGAACCACAAAAATGCAATGCTTTGGTTGACGCCAGCACACAATATACTTTAATACTATCGGGATGTGGGGGGTGAAGCTGTTTCCTTTTCTGGGGTGACAGGGGGATCAGTTGACTGTTGGAAGTTGAAGTGAGCTTGACTGGGAAGGTGTGGAAAATATCCCCTGTAGTGACTGGTCCAGAGGCCTTGTGTATTCTTGGTATAGATTACCTCAGG
>NW_005078684.1:0-230 GCF_000277835.1 Geospiza fortis | reverse complement strand
GAAGAAATAACAATTGATGATTTTTCAATGCATTCATAGCGAGGAAGAAGACAAGGCTGTTAGCATGGAAACTGATTGGAAAAGATATATGAAAATTTTTGTAAGTTAGACTATGTGTATATGTGTGTATGTACTTTATTAAATTTTTGTAAAACTTTTGTCAATTATATTGGCGTTAATTATTTTGTACTAATGAATATAATAGTTATTGTGATGCAGTTAATGACTTA
>NW_005078683.1:0-230 GCF_000277835.1 Geospiza fortis | reverse complement strand
ACTTTGTACTGTGTCATGCTCTATAACAACAATGGACCAAAGCTTGCCACATTGATCCTCACTGAAATAGAAAGATTTTGTTTCCTTTCCTGAAAGGAAACGTACAGTCTGTGCTGGTAATACATCTAGCAATGCAAGGGTTTAGATCTTTTTTTACTTTTAAATGTAACCACTATTTGAAATAGTTAAGAGTTGGAGGTTTTCCCCCCACAAAATACTTCTCTCTGAAA
>NW_005078682.1:0-230 GCF_000277835.1 Geospiza fortis | reverse complement strand
GCCCAGCCATCCAGACAGTTTTTAACCCATGATCTGTGCACCTGTCCAAGCCACGAGCAGCCGGTTTCTCCAGGGGAATGCGGGGGGAGACAGCATCAAGGGCTTTAGTAAAGTCCAAGCAGACAACATCACAGGCTTCTTTCATCCACTAAGTGTGTCACACTGCCATAGAAAAGGGATCAGATTTGTCAAACAAGACCTGCATTTCACAAATCTGTGCTGGCTGGGCC
>NW_005078681.1:0-230 GCF_000277835.1 Geospiza fortis | reverse complement strand
TTTAGGATTTTTTGGACATTTTTGGGGGATTTTTTTGGACATTTTCTGGGACTTTTTTGACATTATTAGCATTTTTTTTGGACAATTCTTAAATTTTTTTTGGACATTCTTTAGGATTTTTTGGACATTTTTGTGGGGTTTTTATGGGAATTTTTTGGGATTTTTTGACATTTTAAAAGATTTTTTTTGACATTTTTTGGGGATTTTTCTGGGCATTTCTGCAGATTTTT
>NW_005078680.1:0-230 GCF_000277835.1 Geospiza fortis | reverse complement strand
CTTCAGGAGTCCACCACCTTACTTTGGATACAACTTTCCAATATTAAATATATCCAAGGATTGCATCCACACAATATGTGTCAGGTCAGAAAATTGTTGCTGGATTCTACCTCCCCCAGGACAGCATGTAATCTGTTCTTTGAACCCTGAGTCTAGGGATTTTCCTTCCCCTGTAAAAGTGCTTCAGTCATCTTTAAGGAGCTCACCACTGAAATTTGGATACCACCTCC
>NW_005078679.1:0-230 GCF_000277835.1 Geospiza fortis | reverse complement strand
TGTTAAAAACTATAGAAACAGCTGCTCTCAGGTCACGATATGTGACAATAACCCAAGAAATAAAGGAACCATTTCTGCCATTTGTTCAGAAAATTGCAGCAGCCTTAGAGAAGCAGATTGAGGATAATAACTTAAGACAGATTTTATGTTAGCCATTAGCAAAGGATGACACCTGAACACTGCAATGAAAGAAAGTGATTTAAAATGACAGGACTGTTTGAATTTTGTGG
>NW_005078678.1:0-230 GCF_000277835.1 Geospiza fortis | reverse complement strand
CTGCAGGGATCAGCTGAGTCCTTCCAAAGAAGGGAACCTGCAGCAACACCGGCACTTGCTCTGCGCTTCTCAGCAATCTGTGGCACAGCCCAGCTGTGGATCCTTATTTTATGCGCTGGGCTGTGAATGTGTAATCCCTGTTATGATAAAAGGCTGCAGAACAAGCATGGAACTCCTGCCAAGTCCATATGGGCAGATAACTTCCATCTATCTCTATCAGAGGAACAGTA
>NW_005078677.1:0-230 GCF_000277835.1 Geospiza fortis | reverse complement strand
TTCTGCAGATCAGCTGTTTTTTTTTTTAATTTCAGTGGGATTTGGCTTCTGCTGCTGCCCCCCAGAGGGGATTTACCCAGGGCAGTGCCCAGCGCTGAGGGTGCCAAGCATTTGTTCTCTGTGTGCTGTCCAGACTTTGATCCTCTCCTGGTGGGGCAATTTCTTATTGCCACCAAACAGAGGCTGGGTGTGTCCCTCAGAGAGTCCAGGCTTGTCCCTGCCTCACTGGG
>NW_005078676.1:0-230 GCF_000277835.1 Geospiza fortis | reverse complement strand
GTCCCCTGTCACAGTGACACAGGTGAGTGCAATCGTTCCAATTTCCCCTGTCACAGTGACACAGGTGAGCACCATGGTCCCTGGGATGGGTGTCCCCTGTCACAGCAACACAGGTGAGAGCTATGGTGCCAATTTCCCCTGTTACAGTGACACCGGTGAGAGTGATGGCGCTGATTCCCCCGTTATAATGACACAGGGGTGTTCAGTGGTGCCTGGCACTGATGTCCCCT
>NW_005078675.1:0-230 GCF_000277835.1 Geospiza fortis | reverse complement strand
TTCAGGTAATGAAGTCATTTACTCCAAATTTTGCCTCCCAATTAATTGTTGTTTACACCTCTCTGAGACAGTGAGGTGTCCTTGAGTTTCAGGCCCAGAAAGGAATTATTTTCTCTCATCAAAATGGGAACACAGTAACTAACACTCTATGTGGAGTTTTAGAGTTATAACTCTAAAATCTGCTAAAGCAATACAGGATCTGCAAAATATAAAAGCTAAAATCCCAAGGC
>NW_005078674.1:0-230 GCF_000277835.1 Geospiza fortis | reverse complement strand
TGCTTTTGCTGTGTGCTTCCCGTGCTGTTTGATCCCCAGCAGCACTAGAGCTCTGTGTCCCACAGCCACGTTGCGGGGCCTGACCAATGTGTTTGGATTCCTGCAGCCACCCCGGGCACTTCAGGGCCCAGCGCTGCCGCTGGCAGTGCAGCCTGTGCAGCAGGGACGGCCTCCAGCTCAGCACAGAAGGCACCTGGGCAGGAGGAATGGCCACCAGCAGATCTAGGCCT
>NW_005078673.1:0-230 GCF_000277835.1 Geospiza fortis | reverse complement strand
TGTCACCGCTGTGCCCAGGGTGTCACCTATGGAGTGTCACCCCTGTCACCCCAGAGGGACACCCATGGGCAGTGTCACCCATGGGCAGTGTCACCCATGGATTGTCACCCATGGATTGTCACCCCTGTCTCTGGGTGACACCCACCTTCCTGGGTGGCGTTGGCCACCTGCAGGCTGGTGGCCACCAGAGGGTCACCCATGGATTGTCACCCATTGGCAGTGTCACCCAG
>NW_005078672.1:0-230 GCF_000277835.1 Geospiza fortis | reverse complement strand
AGAGCTAAAGCTTAACAGGACTTAATGTAACCTTGACTTATACCTTCAACTTCAAAATTTAGCAAAATAACAGCACTTAAGAGGATTTAAGCTAACTTATAACCTATGACTTTGCAATTGAACAGAGGAATGACATTTAACACTATTTAACTCCACTTATAACTTATATTAAACAGCTTAGCAAAAGAACAACTCTCAGAAGTATTTAACTTCACTTAGACCTTGTGATT
>NW_005078671.1:0-230 GCF_000277835.1 Geospiza fortis | reverse complement strand
AAGCCCCAAACTGATACCTGCCCAGACGAAAACGGGCTGTGCCCCCCTCTGCCTGCCCCCACGGGGACTGTGTGTGGGCATCTTGAGAGAGATACCTGATATTAAGCATCTTTGGGGATGCTTAATATCGATTATTTGTATTTCAACTGATTTCTCTCTGTTAGCTCAAGGCCTTGCACGATCCAACGCAACAATAAGACAGTTGCCATGTCCTCTTTGCAGACCTAATT
>NW_005078670.1:0-230 GCF_000277835.1 Geospiza fortis | reverse complement strand
GTTGTGTAAGAGATAAGGAAAACTGCCTGTATAACAGAAGACAACTGCCATACAGATGGCAAATAGAATACAATTTGCTTGACAATCCAGGACAATGTGGCAGCACCTGACCTCCATCACTGGACAGTGAGGAAGGAGTGATTGACAAGACTTTGGGAGGGGCAAAAGGTTTAAAGGGTGGAACATCCATTGTGTGGATGAGGACATGGTGATAGAATCCTTTGCTTCCA
>NW_005078669.1:0-230 GCF_000277835.1 Geospiza fortis | reverse complement strand
TGATTCTATCATCTTGCAATTCCCCGATTCTCTGATCCTACACTTCCATGATTCCATGGTTGTATAATCCTGCAATTCCATTATTCTATAATTGTACACTTCCATGATTCCACAATCCTACAGTTGCATGGTTCCATAACCCTACAGTTCCATAGTTCCACGATTCTATAATCCTGCAATTCCAGAAATCTATAATCCTGCAGTTCCATGATTCTGTGATTTTATAATCC
>NW_005078668.1:0-230 GCF_000277835.1 Geospiza fortis | reverse complement strand
TTTGGTTTCTCTGACCGTTTTTGGGGTCCCAGCTGTCGCAGGAGCCGGGCCCCGAGGCGCCGCTGTTCGTGCCGCAGGACCCGCCCTGGCTCTGGGCGCTGGCCAAGGCCTGGGTGCGCAGCGCCGAGTTCCACGTGCACGAGGCGCTGACGCACCTGCTGCGCGCGCACCTGCTGGGCGAGGTGTTCGCGCTGGCCACGCTGCGCCAGCTGCCCCCGCAGCACCCCCTC
>NW_005078667.1:0-230 GCF_000277835.1 Geospiza fortis | reverse complement strand
AGGGACACTGGGGACACAGGGGACAGCTGGGACACCACCGGCGACACAGGGGACATTGGGGACATCAGTGCCACCAAAGCAGGGACATTGGGGACATGATGGGACACCAGTGCCACCAGGGACAGAGGGGACAGCAGGGAAATCACTGCCACCACCCTGGCCGTGTCCCCACGTGTCCCTGTGCGTCCCCATGTGCTCTGGCCATGTCCCCAGTGTTCCCTGGGTGTCCC
>NW_005078666.1:0-230 GCF_000277835.1 Geospiza fortis | reverse complement strand
ACTTTAGCAATAATAAAGCAAGATAACAGTAAAGAAACCATACTTAATATGGCGAAGAAGCTCCAAACATATACAGGTAATACATACTGTACTATATGTAACCCAGCATGTATAAAAATCACAACTGTAGAAACACATCTTCAAAAATTAGAAGACAAAGTAAAAAAAAATCAGAAAAATCTCAGAAAGGAGATGAAAGAAAGCTTTCTCCAAATCTCAGCAATACAAAT
>NW_005078665.1:0-230 GCF_000277835.1 Geospiza fortis | reverse complement strand
CACAATAGGTTCATACATACTCATTTTACTGGATTCCTGTTACACTTTAAGCTAGTTTTTTTATCAGAAAGTACAGAAAGAACTTCTGGGTCATCTTACCCTGTCTCCCGCAGCCTCAGCTTTGGTTTTCATCTGTTTCAAGGTTCAAAGGGTCCCTCTTATCTGAGTAGAAAAGTTTTCAATTTTTTTAAAGGTTGCAGAAGTCACAAGTTAAACCAATTGCTGCCAAG
>NW_005078664.1:0-230 GCF_000277835.1 Geospiza fortis | reverse complement strand
TCAAAGTCCCCCGTTTTGAGGGGGCTGCCAAAAAGGGATCCATCAGAATCAATGGGGATGCCACATAGTGTGCCCCACTGGCTGCCAAATTGGGATCTATTAAAATCAACGGGGCTGCCAGATAGTGTGCCCGCACGCGCTGCCAAATTGGGAGCCATCAAAATCAACGGGGCATGACAATTGCGAGATAGTGAGCCACGCAGCTGCCAAATTGAGATCCATTACTGTGA
>NW_005078663.1:0-230 GCF_000277835.1 Geospiza fortis | reverse complement strand
TTCAGGGTGGGTGTGGCTATGACAAAGGGGCGTGGCAAGTGAGGGGGAAGTGGGCGTGGTCAAATTGAGGTGGGCGTGTCCCTGGATAGACCCCCATTGATTGACAGGTGTCCATCAAAAAATGGGTGGAGCTGCAGGGAAGGGGCGGAGCCTCTGGGGTGGGTGGTGCCGTTACCTGGAGGGTGGGCGTGGCCAGATTGGTGTGGGTGTGGTTATTGTCTTGACTGATT
>NW_005078662.1:0-230 GCF_000277835.1 Geospiza fortis | reverse complement strand
GTGTAGTTATCTGCAAGAAATGTATCACTTTAGGAAACTTTCCCAACTGACATGAATATGGGCTTCTGTAGGGTATTTTAGGGGAAACTCCTCCCAGCCCAGGCCTGGCCCTGGCTGGTCAGGAAGTGTGCCATCAGATCCAGCAGTAGCTGTGCTAAGGATGCAATCAGGTCACTTTGTCCTTCTCGCAGGTGTTGCAGCATGGGCACATCAGGCAGGCCTGCAACACA
>NW_005078661.1:0-230 GCF_000277835.1 Geospiza fortis | reverse complement strand
CAGGAGAACGTGAAGTCATAAATTTCCTACAATTTCCAGACTTATTAGACAGCAGATCAACTTGTGTGTGTGGTGATCATTGGTTTTTCATCACTGACATTTCAGAAAGTAAAGGAAAGCATTGAGTATTTATTAAAATTTATAGTACCTGATGTGCATACACAACAACAAGGTAACAACCTACTGCTGGATTTTACGGGATGAAAGGATTGGCAAATAGTTCAGTGTTT
>NW_005078660.1:0-230 GCF_000277835.1 Geospiza fortis | reverse complement strand
AAATCCCAGAAAAATCCTGGGAAAATCATCAGAAAATTCCCAGAAAAATCCTGGAAAAATCATGAGAAAATCCCGGGAAAATTTCTGGGAAAAATCCCAGTAAAATCTTGGGGAAATCCCAGAAAAATCCCAGAAAAAATCCTGGAAAAATCCTCAGAAATATCCCAGAAAAATTCCCATAAAATGCTGGGAAAATCCTGGAAAAAAAATCCCAGAAAAATCCTGGGAAA
>NW_005078659.1:0-230 GCF_000277835.1 Geospiza fortis | reverse complement strand
CCAGAGATTTCAAACTTCATGAGTGATTTGTTTTAAGAACAAGCGAGTGCCACAGGGAGAATCCCTACCAAATCACATTGTGGAAGGTGAAGCCCAGAGGTTGCATTTCCACTGCGTGCAGCACCTACCTGTAGGTAAGAGAAAGGCAGGCCTGTCTGTTATGGTTAGGTCTTGAAGCTTTTTCAGAGCTTTCTTAGCACTTTTGGCTCTGTAGGGCTGCACCAGCACTT
>NW_005078658.1:0-230 GCF_000277835.1 Geospiza fortis | reverse complement strand
GCCCCACCTGTGAATGACCAGTGGTCACTCAGTGGTCAGTGTGGTCACTCAGCAGTCAGTGGGGTCACTCAACAGCCAACGATATCATTAAAGACTCAGCGCGGCCGGGGAGATCGGTGAACGGTCGGTATGGCCACTAAAGGGTCAGTGCGGTCACTCAGTAGTCGACTGAACCATTAAGGGTCGGTGGGGTCACTGAGCGCTCAGTGGGGTCATTCAATGGTCAGTGA
>NW_005078657.1:0-230 GCF_000277835.1 Geospiza fortis | reverse complement strand
CAGGAGGGACCCCTCTACCGCACGGAAGGCTCCCACATCACCCTGTGGTGCAAGGTGAGCGGCTACCAGGGCCCGGCGGAGCAGAACTTCCAGTGGTCCATCTACCTGCCCTCGGCCCCCGAGCGGGAGGTGCAGATCGTCAGCACCGTGGACCCCTCGTTCCCCTACGCCATCTACACGCAGCGCGTGCGCGGCCGCGGCATCTTCGTGGAGCGGCTGCAGGGGGGGGC
>NW_005078656.1:0-230 GCF_000277835.1 Geospiza fortis | reverse complement strand
ACAAGCTCTTTGCTGTCCCCAAGGTCTCTGAGAAACTCATTTCCACTGAAACCACCCCTGCTCTTCCATTGTGCACCATGAACATTGTGAGTCACCACTTCACTGTTCTCTGCCGGTCCAACACAACTTGGTCATGCCTCAGATGTAGAAAATGGCCAAAATCCAGAGCCCTCCACAAAGGAAGGATGTGGAGATGCTGGAGAGAATGCAGAGGAGGCCACAGAGATGCT
>NW_005078655.1:0-230 GCF_000277835.1 Geospiza fortis | reverse complement strand
CTAGAAAGCAACACAGATGCATCCATTGCTGCTGCAGCAACCCCAATTTCCCCCTCTGGAAAACTTGGTCCTAATCCTTGAATCCCACCTGGAGAAACCCCACGGAGACAGGCACAGATCTCCAAATGAAACACAAAGTGGGAAATCCCTCTGGAAGCTGTGCTCCTTGGAAGATGCTCCTGGGGCTGTGGGAATGCTGCCAGGACAAACACTCCCTGGATTTTAGGAAG
>NW_005078654.1:0-230 GCF_000277835.1 Geospiza fortis | reverse complement strand
GGGAGCAAGGCTAGAAATCCTCTCACCTTATTTCTAGGAAAGGGGGGGAATGAAACAGAGTGGAAATTTTCCAGGGTAGAAATCCATTTTGGATTTAAGTGAAATGTGCCATTTTGAATTTTTAAGTCTGTAGCTTGCTAGCATAAGTGAACCTGTTTAGTCTGCTAGCTTTGCTGTGCTCACAGAAACTGCCTCAGCCGAGAAAAAAGGAATGCAATTTCCAAGCTGAA
>NW_005078653.1:0-230 GCF_000277835.1 Geospiza fortis | reverse complement strand
GCGTCTTCGTCCGGACTTTGTGCACAAACTTTGAAGGGGGAAACCCCTGGGCCCGATCCCTTCTTTGCTTCCAACTCAGTATTTTGGGTTCGTCAGATCGGAGCGAGGAGAGCCCTCCTCTGGGTCCACCCAAAGGAGTGGACACAGGGCGCCGTCTCCAGGGGAGGGGTCTCTCCGGGGTCTCCAATCCGAGTCACGGCACCAAATTGTTATAAACGAGAGACTCGTTT
>NW_005078652.1:0-230 GCF_000277835.1 Geospiza fortis | reverse complement strand
CAGCTCTGGGGTCCTCAGCACAGGAAGCACTTGGATCTCTTGGAGCAAGTCCGGAGGAGATCACCAAGATGATTCTGAGGGACGGAGCAACTCAGGTAGAATTGAGATTGTTCAGACCGGAAAAGAGTAGGCTTCAGGATGTCCTAACTGTGGCCTTCCAGTGCCTGAGCAGTACAAGGAAAATGGAGACACTACTTATCAGAGTGTGTAGTGACAGAACAAGGGGGAAT
>NW_005078651.1:0-230 GCF_000277835.1 Geospiza fortis | reverse complement strand
ATGTATAACAAGACAAACAAACAACAATGGTAATAACAACAACCAAAACCAGAAACACCGTGGCAGCCTTCTCGACTGCAGGCAATTTCCCCTTTAGTGTAGTTACCGTAACAGCTGGCAGGGGCACTGGCAGGCTCCCAGCCAGGCAGGGCAGATGCGATGACTCCCCCTTGGCTGCAGGGGGCCCTGTGGCACGAGTTTGGGCCATCCTTTCCCCACGTGAACAATGG
>NW_005078650.1:0-230 GCF_000277835.1 Geospiza fortis | reverse complement strand
AATGCACTTACATAATGACATATGAAGCAGTAGCATATGAATAGTTTGGAATTACATTTATTTAGTTACTTTTGGTGACATTTAAACTGTAATGCCTTTAGTCTTGAGCTTGGTTTTGCAGCTTGAGAACGTAGAAAACACAAGGCAGACAGTATGCCAGTGGGCTTACAACCAACTCATAAATAGAAGGACTACATGTTTTTATTATTGCAGGCAACAGTTGGCACATT
>NW_005078649.1:0-230 GCF_000277835.1 Geospiza fortis | reverse complement strand
TTCTGGAGCTTCATTATTCAGGCCCCTCTTTTACTGTTCCTCCTGTATGACTTCAGATACCCAGTTGAATTCAACTGATTTTGTATGGTTCTTTCATTAGAATATGGGGAGACAAAGCATAAAAGATAATATCAATCTTTTAGAAAACCCAGCAAAATACCAGTTAACTATTATTCCTTGGCATGAAAGAAAAATCACATTAAGATCTGGAAGAAGAAGAAAGTGCAAAT
>NW_005078648.1:0-230 GCF_000277835.1 Geospiza fortis | reverse complement strand
TAAAAATTGAATCTGAATGTTGGAAGTAATATCAAGAAGCCCCAACATGCTCAACTCTTTTGGAGATGGAACGCAAAGAAAATAGTAATCTTGAATATTAAACTACCTTCAAGTGAGCAATAGCTCCTTTTGGTAGATACTATCACTATTATTAACAACTTCTGTTTTGAACTGGTGTAAGAAACACTTCAGCTTGTGGTAAACATTATTGGAAAAAACCTGCACCATTT
>NW_005078647.1:0-230 GCF_000277835.1 Geospiza fortis | reverse complement strand
TTTAGGAATGGTACTCTCCAATTTAGTGTTCCCGCTGAACTCCAAGCTGTATGTTGCTCACTCCCCTCTTCTCTCCCTGCCTCATTCTCTCCTTTCCTCCCCCTTCCTCTCCTCCATGGTGGAATGGTGAGGAGAATGGGAGTCACAAAATATAAAGATCACAAACTGAGATACGAACAATTTACCAGAAACAGCAATGAGGTAAGAAAACGAACAGTAACAGCAACAAT
>NW_005078646.1:0-230 GCF_000277835.1 Geospiza fortis | reverse complement strand
AGACCCAGCCAGCACAGGCTTAGGAAAGGCACGTGCCGCCTGACCAACCTAATGTTCTTTTATGACCAGCTGACCTGCATGGTAGATGAGGAAAAGGTGTGGTGGTCTGTTTTTCTGTTGTAATCTTAAGATGTTTCTTATTGTCAGCTTATAGTAGTTTGTTCCATGTACCCAGTTCGGTTTCCCCAATGATTTTGCCCTGCAGTTGTTTACTACTATTTTCCTGCCTA
>NW_005078645.1:0-230 GCF_000277835.1 Geospiza fortis | reverse complement strand
GAACACTGCCAGGGATGGGGCATCCATGAATTCTCAAGGAAACTTATTTCAATGCCTCACCACCCCCACAGTATTCTTCTGTATGTCTACTCTAAACCTACTCTCTCATTCTGAAGCAGTTCCCCTTGTCCTGTCACTACACCTTCTTCAAAAAATTCCAAAATTCCTCTCCAAAAATTTCCTCTCCAGCTTTCTAGTAAGCTCCCTTCAGGTACTAGAAGGCCACAGTT
>NW_005078644.1:0-230 GCF_000277835.1 Geospiza fortis | reverse complement strand
AACCCCCCAGGTGTCCCCAGTGTCCCCCGTGTCCCCGGTGTCACTTGAAGAGGGCCGAGAGTCTCCTCAGGGTGGCCGCCAGCGCGTAAACGTCCTCCTCGTCTGGGGACACGGCCTGGGGGACACAGATGGCACCAAATGTCACCAAACGTCCCCAAAGTGTCCCCAGATGTTCCCAAACCCCCCAATGTCCCACCTGGAGGATCTCGGTGACCTGCAGGTGGCACCTG
>NW_005078643.1:0-230 GCF_000277835.1 Geospiza fortis | reverse complement strand
AGGAGGAGAGTCAGGGTGAGGAAGGGGAGTGGGGAAGATCTCCGTGTGCCGCCCTGGTGGCTGCTGGTGCAGGAAGTGATGGGTGCTCATTGCCAGCCCTCCCCCAGTGGCAGGAGCCCAGCGGTGTTCCAGCACTCCAGCACAGGCAGGGAGGCCCTGGCTGCTTGGGGCAGCTGCCTGATCTCCCTGTGCCTTGAGCCGTCCCGGCTGGATGCTCTCAGCTCTGACAT
>NW_005078642.1:0-230 GCF_000277835.1 Geospiza fortis | reverse complement strand
AACAAACAAAACAAAAAAAAAACCACCAACCCACACTAACTTTTCACAGGGAGCCCATATCCATCGTGTCCTTTTAATTGCACCTTTCTGCCTATCGCAATGCATCCTCCTCTGGCCATGTGTGTGATGGGTTGAGGGGTAGAGGGGTCATAGACGACCCATACTAATCAGGTCTCAAAGTAAATAGCAGCACAGGGGGATCTCAGTGTAAATTGTGCTTGTCTGAAGAA
>NW_005078641.1:0-230 GCF_000277835.1 Geospiza fortis | reverse complement strand
TTTGGGACATTTTTGGGATTTTTTGGGGCACTCACCCATTGCTCTTTGCTGTCCCTTGGTCACCGGCAGAGCCACCAGGAGCCAAATCCAGGAGATCATTTCCATCCTTCCCACCTGAAAGATCCTAAAAAAAACCCCAAAAATTTCCTTTAAAAACCTCCAAAAATTCCTTCAAAAATTTACCAAAAAATCCCACAAAAAATCCAAAAAATTCCCAAAAAATTCCTGAA
>NW_005078640.1:0-230 GCF_000277835.1 Geospiza fortis | reverse complement strand
TTCTAAGTTCTATTTCTACTTCTATTTTGTGGAGTCATAGCTAGAAAGTATCACTTTCCATACTATATATGAGGATACCAAAGTACATCAAGATTCAGAGGTTTAGCATTATTTATGATCTTTGAAATAAAACCCAAGTTACCCATCATGTGTGGTAGACAACTCTGTGGGGTCAAGTGGTTGAGATACAGACTTACGGCCATTTGTCAGACTTTCAAGATATGGGGGGG
>NW_005078639.1:0-231 GCF_000277835.1 Geospiza fortis | reverse complement strand
CCAGGATCCCCCAGACCCTTCCCCAGCCCCCTCAGGATCCTCTCCACCCCAGACCATCCACAATCCAGCAGTGAGCCCAGATCCCCAGGGACACCAAAGTGACCTGGGGGACACCCCAGACCCCTCCAGCCCGCCCTGTCCTGCTCACGTCTGGCTGGGCTCTGCCTCGCTCTGCTGGGCAGCCCCGAAGCTCTGCATGGCCTGCACTTCCTCCTCCTCCTCATCCTGGCT
>NW_005078638.1:0-231 GCF_000277835.1 Geospiza fortis | reverse complement strand
CTGCCCTGGATGAGGGGGTGCAGGGGGCGAAGGAGCCCCCCAGGAAGGGCCCAGCCTGGGGCTGTGGTGATTCAGGGGTTCAGAAGGGGGGGATCAACCCCCCAAAAAGGAACCAGGCCTGGATGTGGGGGATGAGCCCCCTGAGGGGGTCTCAGCCCTGAATGAGGGGGTGCAGATGGGGGAAGGAGCCCCCCGGGGGGACCCAGCCATGGGTGACGGGGTGCAGATGGG
>NW_005078637.1:0-231 GCF_000277835.1 Geospiza fortis | reverse complement strand
GAAGGAGGATGTGAAGGCACACTTCTTTCCCACAAGCAATAGGGTGTAAACCTCACTCATTCATAAATGCTGTGCCTGTCTGAACAAGATTTCTGCCTTTCTGTAATTGGGGTAGTGCTACTTTTACTCACAGCTGGTAAGCTACCAAAAGCAATTTGAATCAATTAGTCTGCCTTTCTATATGAGATATTTAAATTTCATGTGCTAGCTTCTGAACCAAAGCCAATCTAT
>NW_005078636.1:0-231 GCF_000277835.1 Geospiza fortis | reverse complement strand
TCTCCCGTCAGTCAATGCCAATATCCCGTCAATCCATACCACTATCCCATCAGTCCATAAAATATCCCTTCAACCCATAAAATATCCCATCAATCCATAGAATCTCCCATCAATCCATATCAATATCCCATCGATCCATACCAGTCTCCCATTGATCCATAATCCATGCCAGTCTCCCATCAATCCATAAAATCTTCCACCAACCCATGCCAATCTCCCATCAATCCCTAA
>NW_005078635.1:0-231 GCF_000277835.1 Geospiza fortis | reverse complement strand
ACAGCACACAGAAATGGAATCAGATTGCTGTGTTTAGCTAAAAATGCCATCATTTCAGAGTTATACATACAAAGTCTTCTATCTACAGGAGGCTTCAAGACTGACTGCAGAAAAATCCAGTTTTCCAGGAGTTACTCTTGTTTTTCAGGTGTGTGATTGCTCAGCAGGTGAAATGCTGAGCATCAAACAGATCATGAGAAACAGCTGGTCCAGGGGAAAAAAAAGAAAAAA
>NW_005078634.1:0-231 GCF_000277835.1 Geospiza fortis | reverse complement strand
TATTTCATTGTCATCACTTCAGCCTCGTGGCTGGGAACTTGCTGCTGCCTGGAGAGAGTTGGGGGAAAGGGTTTTGGGCTCTGTGTCCAGATTCTGACCATCCCTGTGGGGTCATTGCCATGGATGATTCTGTCTCACATCAGGTCCATGGCTGCAGTCAGTCCCAGGGCAAGTCACAAAAAGAGATTTTATGGCAGTAAATTGGAGGAGGGCCAGCCAGAAGATCAGCCT
>NW_005078633.1:0-231 GCF_000277835.1 Geospiza fortis | reverse complement strand
CTTACTTCATGGTTACCCAGCTGGACTGGTTAAAACATCAGTCTATAGCTGTCGTAATGCCTTATGCCGTAAAATGAAATTAGAGGTATTAAGAAACGAGCTCCCATAAGGAACTTTGTCTCAAGAAAAGGGGGCACTTGATAACAACCATAGGACAGAGCAGCACAGCCTTGAAAACGTGGATGAAGGATGTAACTTAGGCAGACAGAAGTCATGCAAAACACAAGCAGG
>NW_005078632.1:0-231 GCF_000277835.1 Geospiza fortis | reverse complement strand
CAGGTGACCCCAGCAGGCCAGACTGCTCGGCTTCAGATAGCTGAAGCTGCAAATTCAACTTCCAGCCCTGCTCCTTCTCCCTGTCCTCCCACAGGGATAAAACACAAGGCTTGGAGCAGAGAGCTCCCACCGTGCAGGGCTGGCAGGGGGCAGAGAGCAGGTGCTGCACAAGGGGAAAGCAGGAGCTGTGATCCATCTTCCCTTTCATGCTTTCCACCTTCCAGCCTGGTT
>NW_005078631.1:0-231 GCF_000277835.1 Geospiza fortis | reverse complement strand
CCTGTGCCAGGGCCTGCCCACCCTGGGACCAGCTGGGTGATGGGCACCAGGTGAATGAACATCAGCCTTTTACACAAGTCTACCCCAGCAGGGGTAAGAATCTACCCTTGGTAGCATTTTTTGGTTGTTTTTGAGTTCACTTTTGCATGGATCTCCCATTGGGATCAGCAAATATAATTCCTTGATTGTAAAACTTAGCCAAAACCAGCTCAAAAATTCACTTGTCAGACT
>NW_005078630.1:0-231 GCF_000277835.1 Geospiza fortis | reverse complement strand
TTTTCTGCCAGCTCAAGCACTCAAAGCACTTTTTGGGCACCTGCTTGGGACCCCTTGCACATTCCTGTGACAAGTGCAAAGCAAACCAACTTAGCACTGAATTGAGTACCAGGGAAACCTTGCAGATATTTGCTGGAACTGGAAGTTTCCCTTCAGTTTTGCTTTCTCCTTGGATGCATCTGACCATCAATCTTTCCTTGCTACGTAGTTTGACATGGGATTTTTGAAATT
>NW_005078629.1:0-231 GCF_000277835.1 Geospiza fortis | reverse complement strand
TTCCTCATCTAACACCCCAGGACCCATGAAGAGAGGGCCCACTCCATGCCACCTTTGCAGCAGGACCGGGCATTGGATGCCTGAGTGCCTGCTGCACCAGGAATTTTATTCATTTAAAAAGGAGAGGCAGCAGGGAGGGGAGCAACAATCAAAAAACAAGTCTGTAAGCACAGTCCCTCCTTGTGTGCAGACAAAAATCAGGCGGGAAGAATAACATCAAGCAGGGAAGGG
>NW_005078628.1:0-231 GCF_000277835.1 Geospiza fortis | reverse complement strand
AAGCGCAGTTCCCCCCCTGCGCGAAAATATAAATTAGGCGGGGAAAAACAGCCACCATTGAGCAGGGGGGAGATGACAGGGGGTTTCCCGCCGCCGTCAGCACAGCCGCTTCCATCACCGGCTGAGATTGTTCCTATCGCTACTGGCTCTAACAATGTACCGGATGTGACTTTTATTATTAAGCGACCTCACCAACCTATATTGACGACTTTCTCTTTATGTTCCCCTTTC
>NW_005078627.1:0-231 GCF_000277835.1 Geospiza fortis | reverse complement strand
GACTTTAGCCCATTGTTAGTTGGAACAGCTCCAAACCCAATTTCTGCTTAGTGCAGCTGGATGTGCAGCTGAGGATGAATAAGGTGATAACTGAGATAGAACTTCCCGTCCCTCACGCTGCCGTCTGTCCACAGGGCACAAAAGCAGCACCAGCACCTCCTGGGGCTCCCTCTGCTTCCAAAGAGGAGGCCAAAGAGGAGGAAGACAGCAGTGAGCTTCCCGCTGCTCTGG
>NW_005078626.1:0-231 GCF_000277835.1 Geospiza fortis | reverse complement strand
ATCGCTGCTTTTGGGCTTAAGCAGACCGTTTTGTGGCAACTTTGGTGTCATAATTGTGCAGGGATACACCAGAGGGAAGGTAATTGGGTGCGAGCATTAAGGGAGTATTTTAACATTCCAGTAAGGGAAGCGTTAAAACTTTATGAATCCCCTGAACAATTGTGGAGTGCTTGGGTTCACTGGCACTTACGTAAATGGATTCCTGTATGTAAATATCTTTCCCTTTCACGA
>NW_005078625.1:0-231 GCF_000277835.1 Geospiza fortis | reverse complement strand
CTGCCACACACAGCACAGCCCTGCACGTGTCACTGTGGCAAACTGACCTTGGGAACCTTGGTGCAGCCCTTCTGCTTGTCCTGCATCTGTCTGGAGCTTCCTGCTGGCATCTGGGCTCCAGGTGGGAGTGCAGCACCCCGGGTGCAGCTGGAAACTGGGGGATGCACAGTGGGCACTGTGGTGTCAGCAGCTCTTTGGTGTGTGGTGAAATGTCCTCAAGCTGCAGCAGGG
>NW_005078624.1:0-231 GCF_000277835.1 Geospiza fortis | reverse complement strand
TGACTGGGACCAGACTGGGAGCAACAGAGAATGTGCTGGGGGGAACTGGGACCATGCTGTGGGTAAGTGGGAGTGACTGGGGCCCTGCTGGGAGAGACTGGGATCATACTGGGAGTGACTGGGGTAGCTGGGAGAACTGGGAACACGCAGGATGAAAGCGGCAGGAACTGGGAGCAACTGGGACCTTGCTGGGAGCAAATTGCACCCTCCCTCCTCCTCCTCCTCCTCCTC
>NW_005078623.1:0-231 GCF_000277835.1 Geospiza fortis | reverse complement strand
GCATCCTCTTCTCCTGCTCCCAGCAGGATGAAGGACACTGAAACCAAACAAATATTAGGTACCACAGATGATTCTAAAAGGCCAAGTTTGAAATACTGGGGGAAAAAATAGTTTTCATCAAAGCAGTTGCAAAGTTGCAGCCTGTTTAATGCCAGCTTCTGCAAAAACACAGAATACAGCTTACCTACAAAGGGTATTAGATGGGATATTAGGAAGGAATCCTTCCCTGTG
>NW_005078622.1:0-231 GCF_000277835.1 Geospiza fortis | reverse complement strand
ATAATCAAGCCCAAAATCACCGTGTCTACATTAATTTGTAATATTAGGAAATGGTGATCTTTTTTTTCTAAAATAGGATGTATTTTTAGATCCCCTTTTTTAGCTTTTTATTACTTATCTGTACAATCCCTCCCATCAAACAGAGAGACCTTGTCCTCTAATCTCTAGAGTGTGGAGGGTGTGCAATTGCTAATTAGGAAAAAACAAAGAGGTGTCCACATTTCTATGCTG
>NW_005078621.1:0-231 GCF_000277835.1 Geospiza fortis | reverse complement strand
GGGAAGGACTCCTCTCCCTAAGCAGCATCAGGAACAATGTGTGAAGAACTGACCATAAGCCCCATTCCCCATTCTCCCTGCACCACTGAGGGGATGAGCTAGAGCTGGGAAGGAAAGAGGAGTAGAGGGAAGGTGGTTTTAAGATTTTATTTTACTTCTTATTTTCCTGCTCTGATTTCATTAGTGATAAATTCAATTATCCCCATTCGAGTCTGTTTTGCCCATGACAGG
>NW_005078620.1:0-231 GCF_000277835.1 Geospiza fortis | reverse complement strand
ATTTTTGTTCAAACACCCGAATTTGGCGCTTTTCGCCCCAGTTTTGCCCTTCCGGGACCTCAAAATACTCCAGGGAGGGTGGAGGGAGGAGAGGAGGAGGGAGGGGTTCCTCAGCAAGGGGGTCGGGATGAAAGTCCCAGGGTTTGGGGAGATTTTGGGGAAGATTTAGGGAGTTTTGGGGTCCTCAGGCTCAGATGTGGAACACCCCCAGGTGTGACAATAAACCCTCAG
>NW_005078619.1:0-231 GCF_000277835.1 Geospiza fortis | reverse complement strand
TGGAAAAGCCAAATCCAAGGATTTTCCCATGACCAGAAGTTACTGAATTCATGGAATTTTTTGGGGCTGGAAAAGCCAAATCCAGGAATTTTTCCATGTCCCAAAATTCATGAATTCATGGAATTATTGGGGCTGGAAAAGGCGAATCCAAGAATTTTCCCAGCCTGGAATAGGGGGAGGAGTTGGAGATTCTGGGATCCAGGGCACTCAGGATCCATCCCGAGGGATTTT
>NW_005078618.1:0-231 GCF_000277835.1 Geospiza fortis | reverse complement strand
GAGGGGAGACCTCATTGCGGTCTTCAAGATCCTCACAAGAGGAAGTGGAGGGGTAGGTACTGATCTCTTAACTCTTGTGACCAGTGACAGAACTTGAAGAAATGTTGTGAAGCTGAATAAGGGGTAGTTCATCTTGGATATCTGTTCTTCACTCAGAGAGTAGTTGCACACTGGAACAAGGTCCTCAGGGAAGTGGTCAGAGTGCCAAGCCTGGCAGAGTTCAAGAAGTGT
>NW_005078617.1:0-231 GCF_000277835.1 Geospiza fortis | reverse complement strand
CCATTCCAATGCCCAGTCTCTCTTTCTATGAAGAACTACTCTCTGATATCTAACCTAAACCTCCCCTGGTGTAGCTTAAGACTGGCTCCTCTTGTCCTGTGCTGGTGGCTGGGGAAAAGATACCAACCCTCATGTGGCTACAGCCTCCTTTCAGGCAGTAGGGACTCATAAGGTCTCCCCTGAGCCTCCTTCAGGATAAACAATCCCAGCTTCCTCAGCTGCTCCTCACAG
>NW_005078616.1:0-231 GCF_000277835.1 Geospiza fortis | reverse complement strand
TTACATTACAATTTCCTCAATATTTACGTGGCTGTTTCCCTGATATTCACAGGATTATTCCCCCAATATTTACATGGCAATTTCTCCAATATTTACATAACTATTCCCCTAATATTTACAGGATTATTCCTCTGATATTTACGTGGTTATTCCCTTGATATTTACATGTCTATTCCCCCAATATTTACTGGATTATTCCCTCAGTATTTACAGGGTTATTGCCCCAATATT
>NW_005078615.1:0-231 GCF_000277835.1 Geospiza fortis | reverse complement strand
CAAGCACTTTGGCCATTGCCCTGTGTCACACGCTGCTGTCATTGGTGCTGCTGTCATTGGTGATGTCACTGTCACTGATTGTTCTCTCATCTGGTTGCTGTTAAATTGTAAATTGTTCCAGTAACAGTAAATTGATATCTCAACCCCTAATCTGCGTTTGGGCTCTCCCACCTGAGGGTTGGGGGATGGGAGTGGCTGTGGGGTTTATTTTCCAGTTGGGCTTAAACCACA
>NW_005078614.1:0-231 GCF_000277835.1 Geospiza fortis | reverse complement strand
GACAGCCCTGGAGAAGGTGGGGCTGGGGGCTCCGGGGGGCTCCGGGCACCCCCCGATTTGGGGAGGGGTCTCTGAGGGTCTCGCCCCCCTCCCCAGGGGGACCACGAGGAGTTCAACCAGTGCCAGACGCAGCTGAAGGCGCTGTACGGGGAGAGCCTGCCCGGCTGCGTGGGCGAGTTCACGGCGTACCGCATCCTCTACTGCATCTTCACCAACAACTCCGGAGGTGGG
>NW_005078613.1:0-231 GCF_000277835.1 Geospiza fortis | reverse complement strand
AAGGGAGCAGATTTATCTGATCAATCTAATCAATCGAAGCAATATCACACCAGGAATCTCACTGAACCTCACTGGAAGGTTCCCACTTCCATGTGCCAATGGGTCAGATGACAGGAAATGACAGTGCAGCTCATTCTGGGTGAACTTTTAATGAATTAAGAGTTTTGAGAAGGCTCATGGCCTCTCCCTGTGTAAAATTGAATTTGGAAAGGAAATTCAGTGTTTGAGACC
>NW_005078612.1:0-231 GCF_000277835.1 Geospiza fortis | reverse complement strand
CAGGGGATGAAGCAGGTAAGGAATGAAAAATGCAGAGGATGAAGCAGGTAAGGAATGAAGCAGTCAGGGGATGAAGCAGGCAGGGATGAAGAGGCAGGGATGAAGAGGCAGGGGATGAACAATGCAGAGGATGAGGCAGGGAGGGGATGAAGAGGCAGGGGATGAAGTAGGCAGGGATGAAGCAGGCAGGAGGATGAAGAGGGTGGGGATGAAGCAGGCAGGGGATGAAGC
>NW_005078611.1:0-231 GCF_000277835.1 Geospiza fortis | reverse complement strand
AAAGACTGAGCATCCATCTTGAAGATAAGCCAACCATGTGGTAGGCAGCCACGAGGGCAGTTCCCAGCGCTGCAATTTTTCCTTATTTAGTCCTTTTGCTGTTTTTGTTAAGGTTTAATAAACCTTATAAAATTTTTAAAGTGAGCTGTCGTTTCTCACAGCGTCACCATGTTGTTCTCCTCACATCTTCACCTTTCCCCTTTTTCTGACTCGGGAGAGAATTGGTGTCTG
>NW_005078610.1:0-231 GCF_000277835.1 Geospiza fortis | reverse complement strand
AAGATCGGGACCCCCTCGTCCCCCTCAGGATCGATCCCCTCTCACAGGATCCCTCATAGGATCTGCCCTCAGCCCCCTCAGGATCGATTCCCTCTCATAGGATCCCCCGTCAGCCCCGTCAAGATCGATCTCCCCTCATAAGATATTGCCTCATAGGAGCGTCCCTCGGCTCCCTAAGGATCGATTCCCCCTCTCAGAGGATTTGCTCATAGGATCCCCCCTCAGAGGATC
>NW_005078609.1:0-231 GCF_000277835.1 Geospiza fortis | reverse complement strand
CAACATCTGCACCTTGCAACGCCATCACAGGTTGCTGAGATTAAAGAGTGTGCAATCACTCTGCCCAACTGCTGTGCACTAAAGAAGACATTCCTTTTCAACACTTGATGGGTTTGATAAAATCTCTGCTAGGTCACATTAACATAGGTTTTTATTATGCTAATGGAACACATGACTAATAAGCTAAAATATTTTTGGAAAATCATGTGGTAGGTAGGGCCAATGAAATCT
>NW_005078608.1:0-231 GCF_000277835.1 Geospiza fortis | reverse complement strand
TTTTTTTTTTTCCTCCTTTTCTCCCTCATTTTTTCCCTTTTTTCTCTGGGTTTTTCCCCATTTTTTCCCTCCCTTTTTTCCCCATATTTTCCCCCCTTTTTTCCCTGGGTTTTTCCCCCATTTTTTCCCTAGGTTTTTCCTGGGTTTTTTCCCATTTTTCCCCCATTTTGCCCCATTTTGCCCGGATTTTTCCCCATTTCCCCCCAGGTTTTTCCCCATTTTTTCCCATTT
>NW_005078607.1:0-231 GCF_000277835.1 Geospiza fortis | reverse complement strand
GGCCCTGGGTGGGATTTGAGGTCCTTTCCATCCCACCCCATCCACAATTCCCCATTTCTCTAACTCAGCTGCAGACAGATTCATTCCCACCTTGGTTGGTTCCCAGAGGATCCCTCAGGCCCAGCTGCAGTGCCCGGGATGCCATGAGCATTCCAGGGGCAAGGAGAGGCCAGGGCAAGGTGGGACCTTCGCAGCAGCACCCTCTGCTCATCTGCAGGCTCAGACTTCAGA
>NW_005078606.1:0-231 GCF_000277835.1 Geospiza fortis | reverse complement strand
GTGGGCACTGCCCGTGCCAGCAGCGATGTTGTTTCTCATCACACCCTTCTCCCAGCAGCTCCCAGCGCTGGCAAACAAAAACCTGATCTGTTTTAGCAGTTTGGACACCCCGGGCTGAGCAGGTCGCACAAACGCCCTCAGGGGAGGGGAAGCTCCCTGAGTGGGGCTGGGCACCTCTGGCACGGCCCAGCGCTGCTGTGGGGGCTGGAACCTGTGAGCGGCAGGAGCTGG
>NW_005078605.1:0-231 GCF_000277835.1 Geospiza fortis | reverse complement strand
TTGGTAGAACCCATAAACACCTCAAACGTCCCTCACAACCTGCACAAACCCCAACCCCTCCAGGCGCCTCCAGGTGTGCCCAGGTGTGCCCAGGCGTCACCCTGACCTCTCACCTTGTGATGGAGCCCATAAGGACCTCAGCACTTCCATGATTTTAGGTGGAACCCCATAAGAACCTCAAGAACTCCACAAACCCCAAGCCCTCCAGGTGCTCCCAGGTGTCCCCAGGTG
>NW_005078604.1:0-231 GCF_000277835.1 Geospiza fortis | reverse complement strand
GTTTGAGCACTCACCATGAAGCTCCCCAGCTGGGAGGAAGATGTCCTGCTCTCATTTGTCCCCTTCCCTGTCACCTGTGGGGATCACTGGCCCCAGAGTTCCAGCTGCCCATGCCAAGGGGATCTGGCAGGTTTCTGTGCCAGGGGGTGCAGGACAAGGCTGTAGGGACGTGGGAGCAGCAGTGCTGAGAGCATCAGCCAAGGCACCCATGTAAAACCAGGAGTGCAGGAC
>NW_005078603.1:0-231 GCF_000277835.1 Geospiza fortis | reverse complement strand
TAGAAGTTTGTTTATGTGATGATTAACACAATTATTGTAGTAAAAAACTGCCAGCCTAGAATAGTATTTAAGCACATCTAGTCCATGATAAATTTGGATTCTGATCATCACTCAGTCTCTCACCATTGCTGATAGTTCACACATGGATTGTCCTTGGGACAAATCCCATCCTCACTAGTACAAAGAGAAGGGAAATGAGGGTATATAATAATATATAAGCACATGTAGTCC
>NW_005078602.1:0-231 GCF_000277835.1 Geospiza fortis | reverse complement strand
AGCACTGAACAAAACCACTGGGGGTTGTTAGAGATGCTGCAGTTTGTGGGTCGAGTGTTGTCTGCGCTGCCTTTAGAACATAACTGCAATGAGGTGTAGGGATGCAGTAAACTTTGGGGTCCTCTCAGCACAAATGGTGGGAACATCTCCCTGCAAACCAGGCTCTGATGCCAAACTACTCCTAAGACTTTGGAATCACCACCCACACTTATTTAATGAAGCAAAGAAACA
>NW_005078601.1:0-231 GCF_000277835.1 Geospiza fortis | reverse complement strand
GTGTACCCTTCTATCCAGATTCTGAAGAATCCTAGCAAGCCCAAAAGCTTTCTCATCTCCTTTTTCATTTTTGGCTGAGGGAGTGAGGTTATTCCTATGATCCTTTCAGGATTTAATCACCAGTTCCCTTGACTTATTATGTGCCCTAAGTACTTTACTTCATCCTCTACAATTTGAAGTTTTTCTTTCGATACCCTAAGCCCATGGTTTCCCAAGAAATTTAGTAGTGAT
>NW_005078600.1:0-231 GCF_000277835.1 Geospiza fortis | reverse complement strand
CTGATCTCGGAGGAGACGGATCTGATCGAGCCCACGCTGCTGGACGAGCTCATCTGCTACATCGGCACCCTGGCCTCGGTGTACCACAAACCCCCCAGCGCCTTCGTGGAGGGCAGCAGGGGCGTCGTGCACAAGAGTTTGCCCCCGCGCACGGACTCGTGAGTGCTCCCGTGTCCCCACCCCGGGCTGGGATTCCCAGGGCTGTGGGTTATTGGAATAATTACCAATATA
>NW_005078599.1:0-231 GCF_000277835.1 Geospiza fortis | reverse complement strand
TTTTGTCAAGGTTTAATAAACCTTTCTTTTAAAATTTTAGAAGTGAGGGTCGTTTCTCACAATGGGGAGGCTAACGCTGTTGTGAATGCTGGAATGAACCCAGAGGTGTGGGCAGTCCCAAGGCAATATGGAAAACTGGATATGGAGCTGATGCCTGGAACGGGCTTACCTAGAAAGAGAGGCCAGACAAAGTTAAAAAGATAGAAGTGGATATATTTAATGAAGGGCCTT
>NW_005078598.1:0-231 GCF_000277835.1 Geospiza fortis | reverse complement strand
CCCCAAGTCCTTCTCAGCAGGGCTGCTTTCCATCTGTGCATCCCCCAGCCTGTGTTGATACTGGTGCTTGCCCCAACCCAGGTGCAGCACCATGCACTTGGTCCTGTTAAACCTCACGAGATTCCCATGAGCCCACATCCTGAGCTTGTCCAGGTTGCTCTGAATGGCATCCTATCCTTCACATGCGTCAACTTCGCTGCTCATCTTGGTGTCATCTGCAAATTTGCTGAG
>NW_005078597.1:0-231 GCF_000277835.1 Geospiza fortis | reverse complement strand
CAGTACCAACACAGAGCAACTGCACAACTCCCAGGAAGACCTTAGAGAGCCCTCAGACTGCAATAAGCTTCCCCCACACAGTCCAAGACATTTGTGGACTTGCAAAGTGCTGTGCACACTGCCTGTAAAGACCAATCTTCATTTGTGGCGAGGTCTGTTTGGAACATTTGAGTCCCAGATAAGCTACAATAAGGTGTTCATTTCTTTATGACATTAAATTACGAACTTCTC
>NW_005078596.1:0-231 GCF_000277835.1 Geospiza fortis | reverse complement strand
CAGGACCCAGTTTACAGTCTGAGTGTCCAAGAATCCACCTGAGAGAAATGGTGGAACTATTATCTTTCCATCCAAACATGGAGCAATGACCCAAACAAAGTGGGGTGGGGTGGAAATATAATTTTTTAATATTATTTTTGTTGCCAAATGAGGAGAATGAATGGGAAGCTATGGAAGAGCTGAGTTTCATGGCACATTGTAGTTAAGCTCTCCATGCTTATCTGCAGAAAT
>NW_005078595.1:0-231 GCF_000277835.1 Geospiza fortis | reverse complement strand
AGAAGAATGGGAGCCTAAATTCCACCTGACAGAGGTAATGTGTAATGTGACAGAGGTATGTGGCAGTACATCCAAGCAGAGGGTGGATGTTTTTTTCCCCTTTATTGGTACAACCCTGCCCAGTTTTTGGCATGAGATTTAGAATTTTGATAAGTTTCAGTGGCTTTCAGAAAGTCTGGATAATGACTGTTACAAATGCTTGTGATGAAGCATGATTTCAAAAAGTTAAGA
>NW_005078594.1:0-231 GCF_000277835.1 Geospiza fortis | reverse complement strand
CTTGCCTTGAGTTTATCTCTCCCACGGTTTTCACTCTACCAGGGCCAAAATGTCTGCAGTGCTACCCAGCTCAACTTCTGTAGCTGAATGTTCTTCCACAAGAAGGGTCATCTAGACTAAGATGGTCAGATTTTTCTGATTGAGACTTGAAAATATCCAAGGATAGAGATCCCACTAGTACTCTAGGCAACTGTTCCAGTGATTAACTATCCTAATAGTAAAATTTTTTTT
>NW_005078593.1:0-231 GCF_000277835.1 Geospiza fortis | reverse complement strand
GGGACCGAGTCTGATTGATTGTCAGCCTTGAATGGTCTTGATTTTCATCTCTATTCAAACAGCATGAGGAGGTACTTGGATTCAGTGTGAATTGGAGACTGCACATATCAATTTATTAACAGCATAAAAAACTGAAACAGGATCTAAAAAATATTTTATCACTGTCTTTTTAAATATAATGCATACACTTTGTATATACTACTTAAATGTGTTGAATTAACCACAAAAGAT
>NW_005078592.1:0-231 GCF_000277835.1 Geospiza fortis | reverse complement strand
AGAAAATGGGGATGTGAATATTGGGCAAATTGGGAAAACATGGAAGATGGGGAAAATGAAAATAGTGGGAATAATGGGAAAAATTATTAAAAAAAGCAGTGGCTGGGGCAGCTGCAATTCCCAAAAAAATCCCAAATATTCAGGAATTTGTGAGGGGATCCGGGGGGATTTGGGGGTTTGGGGTGGGGAGCAGCTGGAATTCCCCAAAAACTGAGAAATCCCCCAAAATCC
>NW_005078591.1:0-231 GCF_000277835.1 Geospiza fortis | reverse complement strand
GACAGGGTCCAGCTGGACAGCAGGAACCGTCTGCTTGACTTGCCTGGAGTGACCTGGCTCTGGCTGCCAGGGGACACCAGCACCTTCCCAGGAGGAATCTCCTGAGACAAGAAAGCCAGTGGAAGTGTATCATAGAGAGATGACCTCCAGCCAGGGAATAATTGCTCTGTCTCCAATGATTTCAGAATAGCTTTATTGAACTACACTGTATTACACTAACACTATGCTATA
>NW_005078590.1:0-231 GCF_000277835.1 Geospiza fortis | reverse complement strand
GCTGGGTCATGTCAAGCTTCTTGTCCAAATCTTTCTCCTCTGGAGTGATCTCAATCCATTCTACACACAATCTGTATTTGTGTCTGCCCTGACCTGGTTGTAGGACTTTGTACTTAGTGTTGTTCATGAGGTTTGCACCAGCTCACCTCTTAAGCCTGTCAAGGTTCCTCTGCATGGCCCCTTTCCCTCCAGCATGGTGATGACACCACACCACACAGCTTGGTGTCATCA
>NW_005078589.1:0-231 GCF_000277835.1 Geospiza fortis | reverse complement strand
GGACGGTGAGTGTCCATCCCCCCGGGGTGCCCCCAAAGATCTGGGGTGCCCTGAGGGCGCCCTGACCCCCCCTGTGCCCGCAGACCTGCGCCTCATCAACACCCAGGCCATCTTCGCCCACAAGACCGGCATGATCATCCTGGGCGGGGGCCTGGTCAAGCACCACATCGCCAACGCCAACCTCATGGTGAGGGGGTGCCCGTGCTGGGGAGGGGGCTTGGGGACCCCCCC
>NW_005078588.1:0-231 GCF_000277835.1 Geospiza fortis | reverse complement strand
AGGATGCATAACTCGGTGGAAATTATCTGGTGATCTGCTGCTCTCAGACACACACAGGTCTATGGGATGGGATGGTATCCACCCAAAGGTACTGACAGAGTTGGCAGAGGGGCTCAATAAGCCACTTCCAATCATTTACCAGAAGTCTTGTTTCACCAAGGAGGTTCCAGTGGGCTGGAGGTTTGCAAGAAGTGCTGGAAGAAAGATCTGGGGAACTACAGGCCTGTCAAC
>NW_005078587.1:0-231 GCF_000277835.1 Geospiza fortis | reverse complement strand
TAGTCATCAGTTAGAAGAAAAAAGACAACCTTATGCATCACCAAGTCCAGGAATAATACAAATTATTTCAATTTCTGCAAAACTTTAATGCAATGGATCAAACACTTGGCAACAATGAAAAAGAAGAAAATTTTGCATTTGCATCTACACTCTGCTAAGGGCTTGCAATTGTACTGTAGAATTCAGTTCTTATGGTGGTGAGTTCTGGTTTTGACTGGGATAGAGTTAATT
>NW_005078586.1:0-231 GCF_000277835.1 Geospiza fortis | reverse complement strand
TTAAGGAATAGTCCAGAGCAAGAGCGTCCACAGCCAAGTTATGCTGCCATAATCAAAAGTGTTTTAAATTCTGGTACAGTTTTTGCTGGTAATATGTCTAAAAATGAAAGGTTTTACATCTTTTTTGACTTTCAAATGTAACCATTATTTGAAATAGCTAAAAGTTAGGGGTGTCGTCCTGTTCTCCCCCGCCCCGCTCCCGCCTCCCCCCACCAAAATACTTCTCTCTGG
>NW_005078585.1:0-231 GCF_000277835.1 Geospiza fortis | reverse complement strand
TTGCAGTACCTCAGATCCACAGCTCTCAAGACATTGAGGGTAATGCAGGATCCCAGATTCACTTGGAGTCCTTGTTATACAAGAAAGCATGAAACAAAACCCCATGAGCTAATTCTAATGACCTTGGCTGCCCTTCTACAGGAGGGTAGTGGTGTTGCTCAGGGCATACACAGGTATGAAGAATTGCTGCTCTGGGAATGTTTGAGCTGTATGAGGGACAGATTCTCTTGG
>NW_005078584.1:0-231 GCF_000277835.1 Geospiza fortis | reverse complement strand
TGGGGACATTGGGGACATTGGCGCCATGCTCTGTGTCCCCAGGGCCATGAGGGGACATTGTCCCCTCTCCAGCTGGTGGCCGTGCTCTGTGTGTGATGTCCCCGTGATGTCCCCATGCTCTGTGTCACCCCTCGATGTCCCCATGACCTGGGACGTCCCTTTGTGTCCCCTCGATGTCCCCAGGGCCGGGAGGGGACGCTGTCCCCGCTGCAGCTGGTGGCCATGCTGGGA
>NW_005078583.1:0-231 GCF_000277835.1 Geospiza fortis | reverse complement strand
TTTTTGGCAATTTTTGGGAGGTTTTTGAGTCACTTTGGGGCTCTGCCAGTCAGGGCTCCCTCAGGATCATTTTGGGGCAATTTTCAGCAATTTTGGGTCATTTGGGCATTTTTTGGGTGATTTTTGGCCCATTTTGGGGTTGGGGTCACCCTGAGGGACAAACCCAGGCCACGCCGGCCTCTGCCGGTCAGTGCCAAATTTGGGGCAAATTTCCACAATTTTGGGCAATTT
>NW_005078582.1:0-231 GCF_000277835.1 Geospiza fortis | reverse complement strand
GAAGTTCAACAAGTCCAAGTGCAAGATACTGCAGCTGGAATGGGGTAATCCCAGACTAGGAGAACTCACTGGGACCAGTCCTGTGGAGAAGCACTTAGGGGTTCTCGTGAATGAAAACATGGACATGAGTCAACAATGTGCAGTCACGGCCCAGAAATCCAAACACTTCCTAGGTTACATCAAAAGCAGGGTGGCCAGCAGGTCAAGGGATTCTGCCCCTCTGCTCTGCTC
>NW_005078581.1:0-231 GCF_000277835.1 Geospiza fortis | reverse complement strand
TTTTTTTTTCCTAGAAACATTAATAGATAAATAATTTTATTATTGAACATACAAGATGTATTAAGGTGAATTATGGTTAATTACAAATAAATATTTCAAGATTTTTGTTAATAAGACTAGAATATGTCTTCATGAAATAAATTGCTTGGATACGAAGTAAAATCTGTAGCTGTCATGAATAGGAATTTAGTAACTATGTAGTAACTTATATTCTTGAACAGGATGTTGATA
>NW_005078580.1:0-231 GCF_000277835.1 Geospiza fortis | reverse complement strand
TTCCTTGCAAGAGGGTACCACAAACCCCTCCTACCTGCAAAGTGGTCCAACAGTGGGATTCCTCTGAGCTTCTTTCAACTTCCATCCAGGGAAGGTGAAGATCAGGCACCACTAATAGCAGATTAATTGGACTCAAGTGGCACTTCATTATGCTAAGCAGTTTTTAAAAGGCTGTAATGTTACGATTGGCTGGGTCAGCCACTGAATTTTGAGTAGGTTTTGGGGTCATTT
>NW_005078579.1:0-231 GCF_000277835.1 Geospiza fortis | reverse complement strand
TGTGGGGCCATGTCCAGGAGCTGACCATTTGGGCATACCCCACTCGCCCTGGCTTCCTGGAAGACAAACTCATCTGCAGCATTGGGAAGAACCCCGAGCCAGTGGTCTTCAGCCTGTGCTGCCAAGGGGTGGACATGAAGCTGGAGGTCAGCCCCCTGGAGCTGTCTTTTAACAAACTGCTCCTGCACAGGTCAGTCATCCCACAAGCACTCCAAGACTTGTGACAAAGAG
>NW_005078578.1:0-231 GCF_000277835.1 Geospiza fortis | reverse complement strand
GTGAACAGTGCTGTGCACACCAGCACATATGTACCCAGCGCAAAGCAGGACACGTGCACTCACATCTGGGCGCACAAGAAAACACATGTGCGCACAGAGCTGTGCACACTGGTACACAGGTGCACAGAAACTTCCCAGAGCTCTCCTGGCCCCGATGTCCCCATGGATCTCTCCTCATGGGATCATGACATGGTGGGGATGGGAATGGGGACAGGAGAGGGGAGTATGGGT
>NW_005078577.1:0-231 GCF_000277835.1 Geospiza fortis | reverse complement strand
GAGACCCTTCCAGAGGTCCAAAACCAGGGAATCCTCCATGGAAAACACAGGGGTGGCCATTGTCACAAGAGCTGCAGGCAAAGTGCCGAACAGCTCACAGTCAGCGTGCCACAGCAGGGAGGGGAGGTAACTATACGACGTCACCCACGGCTGTCTTACACACAGCGATCACCAGATGTTGCTATACGACATAAAATAAAGCGTTGTGGACACTGGAACCTCCAAGGTAAA
>NW_005078576.1:0-232 GCF_000277835.1 Geospiza fortis | reverse complement strand
CCACCTAGTTGATCTAGGAAAGCCAGTGGATGCCATCTTTTTGGATTTCAGCAAAGCTTTTGATACTGTCTCTCACAGGATCCTTCTGGACAAAATGTCCAGCACGCAGCTGGATAACTGTGTTACGCAATGGATGAGAAACTGGCTCACAGGTCAGACACAAAGAGTTATAGTGAATGGGGTGACATCAGTGTCTTGGCTTGAGAGACAGGTGTCTGTTGAGGAAGGCAGG
>NW_005078575.1:0-232 GCF_000277835.1 Geospiza fortis | reverse complement strand
AATAAACTTCCCTTTTCCACCTTGAAAGCTGTGGTGTGTGCACGTCACGTTTTTTCATGTCCTATAGTGACACTACCCAAAGGAATTTCGGATTCCTCCAAACCAAATAATCAGGACATTGTTCTCTGGCTGTGGTGACTACAGAAGCCTGCAATGGCAGGGAGGTTTTCTCCCTGTCACCAAGGAGTATTAGGAGGGCTGGCTTCTTGATGAGCCAGACGTGTTGGCAGCA
>NW_005078574.1:0-232 GCF_000277835.1 Geospiza fortis | reverse complement strand
AGGAAAGCAAACTTCCAGCTCTTCATGGAAATAGTCAATAGGATGGCTGGGACACTGCCCTCCAGGACAAGGGAATGGAACTGAGCTGGCAGATCTTTCACGAAGACTTCCATAGTGCGCAAGAGCTTGCGATTCCCAGGAATGAGAAATTGAGCAAGGAAGGCAAGAGACCAGCTGAGTAGGGAACTACTGGTCAAACTAAAGAGAAAGAAACAAATGCACAGGCAGTGGA
>NW_005078573.1:0-232 GCF_000277835.1 Geospiza fortis | reverse complement strand
GGGTGAGAAGAACTCTTGTCCTGGATATTGCACATAAATCAAACCTGTTCTTGAAACTGCATCTAAAATTTCAATTATAAACATCAAAGCCAATGCTACAGGCCCAAAACCTGGAGCTCTTTAAATGAGGAGTTGCTGAGCTCACTAAACTCATTGTTGAAGCCCAGATTTGTGCAAAACTGAGCAGATCCAGGATTCAGGACCACAAATCACAGAATCATGGAATGGTTTG
>NW_005078572.1:0-232 GCF_000277835.1 Geospiza fortis | reverse complement strand
GAGGTTAAATGCTATGAAGTGTTTTTCCTCTGTCACATTTTAAGAGTAAGATATTAAATAGGTTTAAGGTACAAGTTGAAATACTGTTCAGTTTGAATGCTGTCAGGCTCCTAGGCTGCTAAAGGCATTTTTATACTTACCCTCATTTTGTCACACACACACACGCATACTCATACACATACACACAGACACACACACTCTCTAGATAGTTGTCGGTTGATTTCTGTTTTGA
>NW_005078571.1:0-232 GCF_000277835.1 Geospiza fortis | reverse complement strand
TCTATTCTATTTTTACAATTATTTTATCTTATTTTATTATTTTAAAAATTCTATTTCATGTATTTAATTTTATTTTTTAAAACTTATTCTATTTTATTGTTTACATTCTATTTCGTTTCATTTCATCCTATCTTAAAATTTTATTTCTTTTATTTTACTGTTTACATTTTATTTTATTTCATTTCATTCCGTTTCAGTTTATTTCATTTTATTCTATTTTTAAAATTTTATT
>NW_005078570.1:0-232 GCF_000277835.1 Geospiza fortis | reverse complement strand
AAACTAAACCCAGGTGCAAGGCAGGAGGAAGGATGCTAAATACTAGGCCAGGACCAGAAGTCTAGGGAGACACAATCACTGGACTGTACCTAAAGCAGCTCTGATGCTCTGACTGAGACATCTGTGAGCCTGCAGGTTTGTCTAGTGAAGTTTTTCCAGATAATCACACAATATGTGAACTTTCAGAGGGTTTTTCGTGGCTTTTTGGTTGTGCATCCCACACTCACCCCCC
>NW_005078569.1:0-232 GCF_000277835.1 Geospiza fortis | reverse complement strand
GCAAAGTTGGAATTTGGGGAATTTTTTTGGGGGAAAAAGGGGATTTGAGGGATGTTGGGAATTTTTCGGGATTTTGGGCTCGCCGGGGGCGTCGGGGTCGTGCTGAATTTGGGCTGAAATTCGGCGCTTTTGGGTTGGCAGCACTTTGAGCTGCGCCTGGAGCAGTTCGGGCCCTACCGGCTGGACTACACCCGGAACGGCAGGTGAGAAACCAGTACGGACCAGTACGGAC
>NW_005078568.1:0-232 GCF_000277835.1 Geospiza fortis | reverse complement strand
CAAAGTCCATCGTCTGTCTTGTGTCCCCCAACATACCAACACCATGGTTTTGTGGAGCATATTTGCCATAAAGAATAGGCACACAAAGTAAGTTTTTAAATCCCCTTGTTTTCTCTATCTTCCTGAGCTTTAATTTTCATGAGTCCAAGTAACACGGCTTTCTGCAGTACCAACTAGACTTCTGTATAATGTTGTCATGATCCGATTATTAAAGTTATTAGAAATGCCTCTG
>NW_005078567.1:0-232 GCF_000277835.1 Geospiza fortis | reverse complement strand
CTTCCGATATCGGCTGATCTGACCTTAAGGGCTTTGTCACCCAATCCCATTCCCCCAGCCACTGTAATTGTCGGGGAATGAGAGGTCCTGTATAAACCTGCGCTCCAGCGCCTAATAAGGCAGCTTGCAAGTCCATAGAGTTCACTAAATACCAATCCAAATCTTCCTTGCTCATGGGTAAATAGATCTCAGGTGTCTCCATCCCCGTAATTTCTATAATACGCGACCTGCC
>NW_005078566.1:0-232 GCF_000277835.1 Geospiza fortis | reverse complement strand
ATTCCTCTCCTGGTGCACTACCAAACACCTGCCCTTGCTGAGCCTCATTAAGTTTCCTTCTGCCCAATTCTCCAGGCTGTCAAGGTTCTGCTGAATGTCAGCACAGCCTCCAGGTGTATCAGGCACTCCCCCAGCTTCATATCATCAGCCAAACTGCTGAGGGTACCTTCTATACCTTTGTCCAGGTCATTGATAAGCAGGTTGGATAAGGCTGGACCCGGTATTGATCCCT
>NW_005078565.1:0-232 GCF_000277835.1 Geospiza fortis | reverse complement strand
CAAGGAAGGTCTCTGGTTCCAGAAGAGACCCTCCCAGGCACCTGGAGGAGAGTTTTCTCTTCTTCCCCTGGGAGCACCACTGGCAAAAACGCGGCGTGCTCACACAGAGGCACTGACACCACCAAAAGCTTCACCACTCTGGGACAGTCCTGCCCAGAGGACAGCCTGTCCGATGGGGTCCTTCCTCCTCACGCTGGTGTGCCAGCTGACACGGGCAGTCGCTTGGTGATCC
>NW_005078564.1:0-232 GCF_000277835.1 Geospiza fortis | reverse complement strand
TTTCCCATTTTTTTCCCAATTTTTCCCTCAAAATTCTGAATTTATTTCCCCATCTTTCCCCAAAAAATTTGGATTTATTCCCCAATTTTTCCCCAAAACATTTGGGATTTATTCCCCATTTTTCTCTTTTTTTTTGCCATTTCTTCCCGCAAAAATTTGGCATTTATTCCCCATTTTTCTCCAAAAAAATTTGGGATCTATTTCCCATTTTCCCCAATTTTTTCCCCATTTC
>NW_005078563.1:0-232 GCF_000277835.1 Geospiza fortis | reverse complement strand
TGCTGGGACAAGCAGCAGGGCTGGTGGCTTTCTGCATGGCATGGGACAATGCTGTGACCCTGGGGACAGAGCAGAGCCAGCAAAGCTCACCCCAAAGGGCCCTGCCTTGCCTGCCTGGCCTGCACAGCACCCAGCCCTGCTGCCAGCCTCCCACAGAAGAGTTCGATAAAAGATTTGGCATAAGGGATTTTTTTCAAGGCTCCATTGATGCCTTTTTGGGACTACCTGAAAA
>NW_005078562.1:0-232 GCF_000277835.1 Geospiza fortis | reverse complement strand
ATTAGGGTTTAAGAAGAAAAAGTTTTTATTTTGCTTGTTCTTTAGTTTATATGCTCTTAACAAAGCGTGATCTTTAGTCATCGACTACATCACAATGACTCATTATATTCATTTGTGTAAAGTAATTAGTGTTAATATAATTGGTAAAAGTTTTATGGAAATTTAATAAGGTACATATACACATTTAATTATGTATGTAATCTAATTTACAAAAATTTTCATGTATCTTTTC
>NW_005078561.1:0-232 GCF_000277835.1 Geospiza fortis | reverse complement strand
GTGAGGAGCCCCTGGCCCCCTGGTTTTCCTTCCCCTCATCCTTGAGACCTTTCCCTCTCTCAGCTTTAGGGATCCCAGAGGGTTTGGGGGGCTGAGGGGTTGGAACAGCCATTGCCACAAAGGCTCACTGAGAGAGCAAAGCTGCTTGAAGGAGCCATTGCTGGTTGCTGGAGTGGAATCAGGGAGCAAAACAGGGATGCCAGGAGCCAAAGGCAGCATCCTGCCCATGGCA
>NW_005078560.1:0-232 GCF_000277835.1 Geospiza fortis | reverse complement strand
CTGCCCTGCTCCTGCTGGCTGCACCATTGCTGCACCATAGGAGTGCCAGGGGTTGGATGAGGTAAATGGTCGGGAAGGGGTGGGGACAAAGTCTGATTGATTGTCAGACATGGAGGGTCTTGATTTTCATATATGTTCAATCTGCAATATGAGGTACTAGGGGTAAATATCAATTGGACATTTCTGATATCAATCTATAAACAGGAAAAAAATTAACAGGACAAAACAGTTC
>NW_005078559.1:0-232 GCF_000277835.1 Geospiza fortis | reverse complement strand
TTCCCAGGGCTCCTTCCCAAACTGAGGTGTGGCCCTTGGATTACTTATGCAGCTGTTCATTGCTTGTTTAGCATACATTTTTTCCTAACTTATGACTTTAATAAACTTTGTCATTATTGCTTGATTAATCATAAGCAGTATATTGATCACAAGCAGTGTATCAGTCTTAAGCATTGTAATTTTCCGCTCCAGAGAGAAGGTAGTTAAGTGTCTTTTGACAGACTCTTCTCAG
>NW_005078558.1:0-232 GCF_000277835.1 Geospiza fortis | reverse complement strand
CCCAGGTGCAGCACCTGCCCTTGGCCTCGTTGAACCTCATGAGATTCCCCAAGGCCACTGACTGAGCTTGTCCCGATCCCTCTGGATCCCAGGCTGTCCCTCAGTCATGGAGCAGGAGCTCAGGGAAGGCGAGCACGTTGCTGCAGGTGCCAGTGCAGGTCTGTGTGAGAGCCAAGAGCTGTTCAAACCCCACCAGTGGTGTCTCGTTCTCTCCTCAGATCCCCAAGGACCC
>NW_005078557.1:0-232 GCF_000277835.1 Geospiza fortis | reverse complement strand
GGGGGGAAAGGCCAAAAAATGGGGGGGGGAAAAGCCCCCAAAAATGGAAAAATGGGAGGAAAGGACCCAAAGTGGTGGAGAAAATGCCCCCCAAAAATGGGGGGAAATTTGGGGCGAAAATGGGAGGAAACAGCCCAAAAATGGGGGGGAAATGGCCCAAAAAATGAGGGAAAGGACCAAAAAATGAGGGGGGGAACTGCCCCCAAAAATGGGGGGGAAAAGCCCCAAAATG
>NW_005078556.1:0-232 GCF_000277835.1 Geospiza fortis | reverse complement strand
GCCAGCAGTGCCATGAAACGAGTCTCTCCCTTCCATGAGCTCTGCTGGCCTGCTGCTCCTCACAGTCATCCAGGAGATCCCAGCACGAGGCAGAGATTTTTTACAATAAAATCTGCTGGTGAAAGCGAGGAGCAGGCTGCCCTGGGAGGTGTTGGGTGCCTCATCCTTGGGAAGATCCAGAGCCACGCTGGACAGGGCTTTGAGCAGCGTGCTCTGGTTGGAGATGTCCCTG
>NW_005078555.1:0-232 GCF_000277835.1 Geospiza fortis | reverse complement strand
TTGTTTGCAGTGTTTCTGTTGGTTGGTGGTTTTTGGGGTTTGTGTTACTAATGGTTTTTACGTGATCGAAAACTGTAGTTAGTACAAGTGTACATAATCAAATGGAACCCTCGAAAAAGGTTGCATCTGTCCAGACCAATTCTTGTGCAGAGTGTTTGAGCTTAGCAGCAGTTTCAGGGGGCGTTGTGTAGGAAACCCGCCTGCAGTGTGAACAGGTGAACAATCTCCTTTC
>NW_005078554.1:0-232 GCF_000277835.1 Geospiza fortis | reverse complement strand
AAAAACAGGCAATCATTAGAAAGTTTCTTCACTCAACTTACTGGTACTGACAACATGCTCTGGGATTTCTGAATTTAATAGTAACTGCTGTCCCCCATACCCTACTCAGTTCTGAGCAAAAGAACAATTTTATCTTCATGTCAATGACTTTTTGAAGACTGACAAACCAGAGTTTTAGTCACAATGTCATACTTCTCTAGCCCAAATATATTGCTCCACCAACAGCTTCCTC
>NW_005078553.1:0-232 GCF_000277835.1 Geospiza fortis | reverse complement strand
ATAGGGCATCCACAGCTTTTCTGGACAACCTGTACTAGTGTCTCCCTATTGTCACAGTGAAGAATTTTTTCCTGACATTTAGTTTAAACCTGCCCTCTGACAGCTCAAATCCATTCCTTTTTGCTATACCACTACATGCACTTGCAAAAAATCCCTCTCCATCTTGTAACCCCCTTTAGGTACTGGAAAACTGTCCTAAGATCTTCCTGGATCCTTCTCTTCTCCAGGCTGA
>NW_005078552.1:0-232 GCF_000277835.1 Geospiza fortis | reverse complement strand
TCATCTCCTGCAACAAGACCTAATATGTAATATTTGAAGACTATATCAGCACTATTTAACCCAAATGAAAGAATCAAATACTCTTTTAGCATTTGAAAATCTAAAGGTTTGTGGTAATTTGATTACTGTGCTTGTATTCTTTCTCTAGTTGGTCCATCTCTGCCTTGGATCAAAGTGTCCAGCTTGGAGTCCATACTCCAGTGAGGCATTTGGATGTATGTACTGAACTGCT
>NW_005078551.1:0-232 GCF_000277835.1 Geospiza fortis | reverse complement strand
ACTGCCCGCTGACCATTACCCCTGGCTGTGACCATGTCCGAGCCCAGTGGTCACTCTGAGCGCTCCGGCGCCTCTCCGGCCGCAGGTGGTGGACATCATGCGGGTGAACGTGGACAAGGTGCTGGAGCGGGACCAGAAGCTCTCCGAGCTGGACGATCGGGCGGACGCGCTCCAGGCCGGCGCCTCCCAGTTCGAGACCAGCGCGGCCAAGCTCAAGCGCAAGTACTGGTGG
>NW_005078550.1:0-232 GCF_000277835.1 Geospiza fortis | reverse complement strand
ATAGGAACCTTCCAGGATCCATAGAGAGCATCCAGGGGTTCATATGCACCTTCCAGGACCTTCCAGGGGCTCATAGAAACCTGCCAGGACCTTCCAGGAGCTCATATGGAGCTTCCAGAACTCTTAGAGAGCATCCAAGGGTTCATAGGGACCTTCCAGGCATTCATAGAAACCTTCCAGGACCTGCCAGGGGTTCACAGGGGTTCATAGAGAGCACCCAGGGGTTCCTAGG
>NW_005078549.1:0-232 GCF_000277835.1 Geospiza fortis | reverse complement strand
AGGGGGAAATATAGTGACAAAGGACAAGGAAAAGGCTCAGGTAGTTCTTGCCTTCTTTCCCTCAAACTTTGAGACGAGTTATCCACAGGCACTGAGATCCTTAAGATTTAAAGACAAGGATGGAGAGAAGAATGGAACTCCCGTAATCAAAGGAGAACAGGTCAGCAACCTGCTACACCACCTTGACATACACAAGTCAATGGAACTGGATGGGATCCACCCAAGGGTACTG
>NW_005078548.1:0-232 GCF_000277835.1 Geospiza fortis | reverse complement strand
GAAGAAGACGCCAATGAAGATGAAGAACAAGATGATGAAGATGAAGAAGACAACGATGCCGACACCACCCCACCATCCTCCTCCTCGTGAGCCTTCCTCCCACGAGGCGTTACCCGGCGGCCGTGCTGGTGGCCGGGCGCTGCACGGGGAACACGTGGCCACCACCACCCCACCCTCCTCATCCTCCTGAGATGATGAAGAAGAAGACAAGAAGAAGACAGAGAACAAGAAG
>NW_005078547.1:0-232 GCF_000277835.1 Geospiza fortis | reverse complement strand
TGGTCAAACAGGACCTGCCTTTCACAAACTGGGTTGGCTAGGCCTGATCCACTGGCTATCCTGCATATGCAATGTAATGCACTCAAGATCATCTGTTCCATAACTTCCCCGGGCACCAAGGTCAGGCTGATTGGCCTGTAGTTCTCTGGATCCTCCTTCTGGCCCTTCCTGTGGATGAGTGTCACACTGATCAACCTCTGCTGGGCCTCCCCAGTTAGCCAGGACTGATGAT
>NW_005078546.1:0-232 GCF_000277835.1 Geospiza fortis | reverse complement strand
CTGCACGCGCGGGTGCCGCATGAGGAAGAGGAGGCCGAATCGCAGCGTGGAGCTCACGGTCTCGGTGCCGGCGAAGAAAAGGTTCAGCGTGGTCAGCTCCAGGTTCTCCTGCGTGAACGCCGAGCCCGGCACGCCCCGCTCCTGCCGAAACCCCATATCCACCCCGGAATGAGAGAAAATGGTAAAAAAATGCCAAATTCCACATCAGAATGAGAGAAAACGCTAAAAAAAT
>NW_005078545.1:0-232 GCF_000277835.1 Geospiza fortis | reverse complement strand
TGTTGGAAGGGAAGGAAGGCTGTGAGTATGAGAGCTCAGCAAGTTCACTCAATTGGCTTTTCATCTATACCCAAAAACAACACCACCTCCTTATGAAGTTCAGAAAGAGGTGAATAACAGTTTTGAGGATGAAATGCTGTTCACACAGGCCGCCTTTCAGAATGCAAACCAGTACCTTGAGGCAGTTCACACTACAACAAGGAACTACTCCTTCAAAATCTCCTTAAACATT
>NW_005078544.1:0-232 GCF_000277835.1 Geospiza fortis | reverse complement strand
CCAGTAAAATTCTGACCATGTGGGATAATTACTGCTGGGGAAGTGGGTTTGGGGTAAAATCTTGGCATTGAGGCAAGCCCTGCAAGTTTTGCCTGTGTGAGGAAGATGCTCTTCCACACTTGGGGAAAAGCTGTAACTGGGACAGAATTATCTCCTTACTCTTCAATAAAAACATGGATTCATCCATGTGGAAGAAAATCCATCTGCATTTTTTTATCCCTTTATTTTTTTT
>NW_005078543.1:0-232 GCF_000277835.1 Geospiza fortis | reverse complement strand
TTCTGATCCAAACCATTCTATGATTCTATGAGAGTCTGCCAGGTCAGAAAGATCAATGAGGTCCCAGTTGTGAACAACAGTCACCTAGATGCAGCAAGAGCAGATAAGGAGAAATAGCAATCTGTCATTGTAACAATTGCTACACGGGGGCTGTTTTGGGGCTGCCTCTGTAATACCAATACAATTTGAGATGCAATGATTTAAATAATACACAGCTCAGCTTCAGCCTTTA
>NW_005078542.1:0-232 GCF_000277835.1 Geospiza fortis | reverse complement strand
GTCCATGTTGCCAACAAAGATGTCAAATAGAGGCAGTCCCAAAACTGACCCCTGAGGAATGCAGCTCATCACTGCTCTCCATTTGGACACTGACACATATTGACCCCAACTCTGAGTGCAACCAACCAGCCAACTTTTTATCCATCAAGTGGTCCAGCCATGAAATTCATGTCTCCACAGTTTAGAGGCCAAAATTTCACACGGAACAGCATCAAATGCTTTGCACAAGTCC
>NW_005078541.1:0-232 GCF_000277835.1 Geospiza fortis | reverse complement strand
AAACTTCTGCCAAAGTTCTCTGATTTTCTGAAATTTGCCAGTAAAGTTTTTGTTGTTTTCATCTCTTGAGAATACCTTGTTGGTACTTCTCCCTTGCATCTAATTCAGGGTACATAAAAAAACCTGCAAGCCCTTTTAAAAGACTTGTCGAGTGAGTTCTGGGGTCTTACAGGAATGAATGGCAAAACCATCCCATTGTGATAGGCCAGAGGCCTTGTGCATCCTTGGCATA
>NW_005078540.1:0-232 GCF_000277835.1 Geospiza fortis | reverse complement strand
AAACACCCCAAAAATATCCCAAAACCATCCCCAAAAAATACCCCATAACCACCCCAAAAAAAAGCCCCAAAACCACTCAAAAAAACCCCAAAAGACCCCAAAACCACCTGGCAATGAGGGGGGGATGCTGTTAGGGGATTTTTTTTTGATTTTGCTGTTTCTATTTGGGATTTTGGGGCTTTTATTTGGGATTTTGAGGCCGTTCTTTGGGATTTCTGCAGGGATTTCAATG
>NW_005078539.1:0-232 GCF_000277835.1 Geospiza fortis | reverse complement strand
CTCTCCCCTGCGCAGGGCTCAGGGCTCAGGTTCAGCCCCCAGCTGCTGAAAACTCCCCCTGACCTTCCAGTCTCCCTCTCAGGTCTAGGAGATTAGAAAGGAAAAGCTTACTAAAAAATAATAATAAATGAAAGCAGGCAGCCCCAGAGGGATGCTGTGCCAGTGCTGGGAGGGCAGGGCAGAGCAGCAGTGCTGTGCCACTGATAATGTCCCCTGTGTCCCCTGTGTCACC
>NW_005078538.1:0-232 GCF_000277835.1 Geospiza fortis | reverse complement strand
GGGACACTTTGGGGACACTTTGGGGGGATTTTTCGGGGCCATTTTTTGGGGCGATTTTGGGGCCATTTCGGGACTCACGGTCTGCAGCGCCTCCTGCACCAGGGCGTCCTCCAGGTTCTCCTGGATGTGCACTGGGGAAAAACGAGGGAAAAACGGGCAAAATTGGGCAAAAGAAATTGGAACGATGAGGAAAAATGGGAAAATTCGGGGAAAAAATGGGAAAAAACGGGGA
>NW_005078537.1:0-232 GCF_000277835.1 Geospiza fortis | reverse complement strand
TCCATTGAGTGGTCCATCTGTCAAATCCGTGTCTTTACTGTTTAGAGACAAGGATATGAAGCAGGACAGCACCAAGTTTTGTACAAGTTGAAGTAGATTATCTAATTCCCTCTTCTGTCATCTACCAGTGCTGTCACTGTATTATAGAAGGTCACCAAATTGTCAGCCATGATTTGCCCTTCGTGAAGCCATGTTGGTTGTCACTAATCACCTCCTTATTTTCCATGTGCCT
>NW_005078536.1:0-232 GCF_000277835.1 Geospiza fortis | reverse complement strand
GCCTGATCCCAACACCAGCTCCCTCATGTTAAAACCCCAATAATTCCCAATTCTTATAATTCCTGATCCTGATAACTCCCGATCCCAATAATTCCTGATCCTAATAACACCAACATCCTGATCCCAATAATTCCTGATCCTCACAATACCAGCATTCGTGTCCTAACAACACCTGAGCTGAGTAATGCCTGATTCCAGCACCAGTTCCCTCATCCCAAAAACCCCAATAATT
>NW_005078535.1:0-232 GCF_000277835.1 Geospiza fortis | reverse complement strand
GAGTCACCAAGCCCCAAGTGGGAGACAGAGATAAGGGAAGGGGAGCACAGTGCACCAGGCTGGGACAAGGACAGCCAGCTCCACCCTCTGCCATGGCCTGGTTTGGGGCAGAGGAAGGAGATGCTGAGCTCTCCAGGGAAAGGACCTGCTCAGCACTGGGACTCCCTTCCCTCTGAGGCAGAGCAGAAACCAGCAGAGAGGGTCATACAGGGCTGGTTGCCCATCTGTGTCC
>NW_005078534.1:0-232 GCF_000277835.1 Geospiza fortis | reverse complement strand
GTTTATAAATTTCCCAGTAAAGAGCTGGTGTTCCTTTTCCTATACTTTGGCCTGAAAACCCGATCATTTTTGAAATTAGAACAAGTTTTTGACAAGGGTCTTCTTTCCATTCCAGGAATATTCCCACTTTTCTTTGGTACATATTTTTCATAAAAAGGAGTAGTCAAATCCTCAGTTCCTGTGTGGATGGGACAGACACCCCAAAAGCAGACACGGTCAGGGACTTGGCCAC
>NW_005078533.1:0-232 GCF_000277835.1 Geospiza fortis | reverse complement strand
GCAAGGTCTGGACCTTGGGGGCTCCAAGGTTTATTGAGGAACCTGGAGTCTTCTTCCTGTTGCTTCCAGTGTGTGCCTGTGGTGTCAGGCATGATCAGGAGGTGCCCACCTAGAGAGGATTGCTCCTCCTCAGCCATGGCTCCTCCTCTGCTGCTCAGAGCAGGGCCTCTCTGAACCAACGGGTCAGAGAGAAAATCCAGGTTCCTGTTTAGACGCAGGTCATCTTTGGTGA
>NW_005078532.1:0-232 GCF_000277835.1 Geospiza fortis | reverse complement strand
TGGGGTTTTTTTTGGGGAAAATTCGGGGAGATTTGGGGGTTTTGGGCGTTTGTTCGGGGCAAATTTGGAGAAATTCGGGGTTTTTTTGGGGTTATGGAGGAACGGTTTGGGAACGGCCAGAATTGCATCTCAAATCCCCCAAATGTTCATTCTGGAACGCCCAAAAGTCCAGCTCGAATTAGCCCAAAATCCACCCCCAAAATTTCCCAAAATCTCTAAAATTCACCCCAAA
>NW_005078531.1:0-232 GCF_000277835.1 Geospiza fortis | reverse complement strand
GGTTTGCACAGTCTCATCCTAAAGCATTTTTGTTTCTGTCCACTGAAGCATGTGGAGCTCAGATGGAGCTGGATTGAACTGTAACATCTGTTCTGAAACCACCTATTCTTGCCTCTACCCTCACACTGTCCTCTCTGAGAACATAAAAACATATTGCACCATCCAGACTAGTCTGCATTACTTACAGTTTTCCAGAATGTGTTTATTTGTGTTTGGGTTTTGTTTTGTTTTG
>NW_005078530.1:0-232 GCF_000277835.1 Geospiza fortis | reverse complement strand
CTGAGAGAAATTGGGGGTCCCAGAGGATACAGAAATCCTGAGAGGGGTCTGGGCCCTGGGACCCCACAGTCACCCCTCCCCTCTTTCTCTACAGCTGCCAGGAAGCACCAGGAAAGGTGAGTGGGGCTCTCCAGCCATGAGTCCCCTATTACCCCACCCCACAACTCTCCAGCCCCTCCCACACATTGTCTTTATCCCCACAGGGCCCTCCCAGATCCCCCGGCCCCCCCAG
>NW_005078529.1:0-232 GCF_000277835.1 Geospiza fortis | reverse complement strand
TCCAGCACGGGGGGCTGGGGGTCCCCGGGGTGAACCCCCAGGCACTCTGTGGGGTCGGGGTTGGGGTCAGGGAGCGCAAAACGCCCGGGACTCCCCAAACCCTGGATCCCAAATGGGCCTTGGACCGTTGGGAGTGCTCCGGGACCAGCCTGAACCCGAAATCCCAAATCCCAAAATCCAAATCCGACCCCAAATCCCAAACCCTTGCACCCCAAATCCCAAACCCCAAATC
>NW_005078528.1:0-232 GCF_000277835.1 Geospiza fortis | reverse complement strand
CCAGCCTGCAGTGATGCAAGCAGTTGATGTGATCCAAGTGCAGGACCGGGCACTGTTTTGTTGAACTTGATGCCTTTGGTCTCAGCCCATCAATCCAGGCTGCCCAGATCACTCACCAGAGCTTTACTACCTTCCAGTGGGTCAACTCTCCAACCCAGCTGTGTTTCTGTGAATTTTCTAATGGTAGACTCAATCTCCTCTTCCCGATCATGAATAAAGGTATTAAACAGGA
>NW_005078527.1:0-232 GCF_000277835.1 Geospiza fortis | reverse complement strand
AGAAACACCGGGGTCTCGCCCAGGCGTCGCTGTGAGGATCGGACTCCCGGCTCTGTCCCTCGTGGGCAAAGCTGCACATCCTTCTCCTGTGCTACGCTGGGATGAAGACGGAGACGGCCGCCCCGTCGAGCTTCCTAATCCTGAGCTGATGACTTTAATAAAAGCGTTAAAAGGAGAAAAGTCCTCTTGCCCTGTTTTTGTTTCATGCACTGTTACTTCTTGTTACATAACT
>NW_005078526.1:0-232 GCF_000277835.1 Geospiza fortis | reverse complement strand
AAGAATCCCATGTACTACCAACAAGGATAGGGGTTTACTTGCTGGGGAAATGAGGAAGAATGGCAAGAATCTTAAGGGGAAATTACTTATCAGATTTACATTCTTGAATATATTAGAAAGATATTTTTCAATCAGTCTCTCTGGACTGGTTCCAGCAGGTACATGTCCCTGCAGTGTTTGGACCCCAGAGCTGGATGCAGCCCTACAGGTGGGGTCACCTCACTCAGCCTGC
>NW_005078525.1:0-232 GCF_000277835.1 Geospiza fortis | reverse complement strand
TGAAATGATTGATGCCTGTAACAAAATTGGAAGTCCACAGTATGTGGCAACCATTCAGGCAAATGAACTGGGAAAAACGCTAGGAGAAAAAATTGAAAGGGCTCTTACAGCTCAAACAGCACAAGCAGCTGCACAGGCAGCACAAGCAGAAGCATGAGACCAAAAACTTACTGAAATCCTAGCTGCCTTGCATCTAAACTCCCAGCAACAGAGCAACACTATGGCTGTTATG
>NW_005078524.1:0-232 GCF_000277835.1 Geospiza fortis | reverse complement strand
CTCTGTGCTGCATGGGACCAGCTCCTGATGTCCCAGGAGCAGATATGGACCCTTTTCTTCCCTCAGGAGATGCAGTACATCCATAGAGACCACCCTTTCTTCTACCCCTATGTTGAGTGTGGAACTTTAGGAAATGCCAGAAATTTTGTTCTTCCTCCTTCTGGGTGCACCTCAGAGTGTTTTTCCCAAGGGAGGAGGAGCACACTAAATACAGGCAGCATTCAGAACAGCT
>NW_005078523.1:0-232 GCF_000277835.1 Geospiza fortis | reverse complement strand
AAAATGTATAAAACCTCAGTAGGAGAAATGTCCTGTAAAAGATATTTAAAAGTAAAACATCCAGTGGCTAGATAGATCCCTAGAGAACCCAATAAATACTGGTCCATTGGGAAGAAAGAAACGGGGTGTATCTACCAAGAAGGAGATAAATTCCATGAGTGCACTGGAAAAGGAATAAACCCATTCTGGGGAGTGAGAGAAATGTCCAAGCACTGGGAATTTCCAATGACTA
>NW_005078522.1:0-232 GCF_000277835.1 Geospiza fortis | reverse complement strand
CCGCCTCTATGGTCACGTGAAGGGGGTGTGTCCCGCTCTTTTCCAAGCGCGGGAAGCCGTGAGGGGAAAGGGGCGGAGCGACGAAAATTAAATCTCCGTGAGATTAATTACGCCTAATTAAGCTTTAGAGGAGTAATTAAATAAGATTTGGCGTTAATTAAGAGCGAGACGAGGCGGTTTAGGCGGTTTATTGGCGCGGGGGGAGCCTCCCAGTGCTCCCAGTTCAGCCCAG
>NW_005078521.1:0-232 GCF_000277835.1 Geospiza fortis | reverse complement strand
GCAGCAGGGACCTGAAATCCCCCCACAGGGACCCCAAACTCCCCCAAAGGGACCCCAAAGCCCCACAGAGAGACCCCAAACCCACAGAGACCACAAACCCACAGGGACCCCAAAATCCCCACAGGGACCCCAAACCTACACAGGGACCCCTAACCCACACACACGGATCCCAAAACCACAGACCCCAAACCTGCAGGGACCCCAAACCCACACAGGCACCCCAAAAACCCCC
>NW_005078520.1:0-232 GCF_000277835.1 Geospiza fortis | reverse complement strand
AGAACACCAGGAGCAGGGGAACGCAAAGAGAGTGTGACAGTGGTCACAAGGGCTTTCGAGATGAAGGAAGAGACGAGATCTGGCTTCCTGATCAGAAGGCTTGATTTATTATTTTATGATATATACATATACTATACTATACTAAAAGGAAAAGCAAAGGAGAGTTTCCTGAAGATGCTAAAGCTAAGCTAAGAAAAATAAAGCGTGATAACAAACCCACTCTCTCGGACTG
>NW_005078519.1:0-232 GCF_000277835.1 Geospiza fortis | reverse complement strand
GTCTATTACCTGTTGAATAGAAATCTGTCAGGACAAAATGAGATTTTGTTCAAATGTTCAATGACAGTAACCTTTTAAGTGTTGCAAAAATGCTGTATGAATAGGGTGTGTCAGAAAGATCAGATATAACTTCAGCTTTTGAAATCTGATTTTGAACCAATCTTAACTAATTCAGCAGGCAATTTTTAGGTATTATAGAAGGCAGTAAAACATACTTTTCTGCCTCTTCTCT
>NW_005078518.1:0-232 GCF_000277835.1 Geospiza fortis | reverse complement strand
TGTTGTGGTGTGTTGTTTCATTTCTAATTTTTGTAATTCTGGTTTAGTCTGATGCAAGGACATTTGGTATGCCCCTGGCTCCCCTCATTGTTTTAGAATAGTTCTGCCCAAGTTCTCCCTTCCAAGGTGGTCAAGGTTGTTCTCAGTCAGTTTACTCTCTCTCCTCTTGCCCTCCAATCACAGGTCAAAGCTGGCCTGCCCATTATTCCCTGGCTCAGCCCAGCTCCTAGAG
>NW_005078517.1:0-232 GCF_000277835.1 Geospiza fortis | reverse complement strand
CCATAAATGACCATAAATGACCATAAAAGACCACGGATGACCACAGATGACCAGTGGCCACCACGGGACAACCGCGGCTCAGCTGATGTAGACAGGGGGGTCACCAAAGATGGACATTGGGTGATCATAGATGGTCACAGGTCACCAAATGATGGACATTGGATGACCATAGCTGGTCATTGGTGGCTGTAGTCACTGACGATGAACATTGGATGACCATAAATGGTCATAG
>NW_005078516.1:0-232 GCF_000277835.1 Geospiza fortis | reverse complement strand
CCCAAACTGTCCCCAAAATGTTCCCAACCCCCCTGAGAGCCCCTAAATTGTCCTTAAAATTCCAAAACAGCCTGGGATCCCCCCCAAAGAACCCCAAAATGCCCCAAAACATCCCCACAACCCCAGAAGTGCCCCCAGCACCCCAAACAACCCAGAACTGCCCCAAATGGTTCCTAAAACCCCTAAAACTGCCCCCAAACCCCTGAAACTGCCCCAAAATGTTCCTAAACTC
>NW_005078515.1:0-232 GCF_000277835.1 Geospiza fortis | reverse complement strand
CTGGCAGTGGAAACTCCCTGGTTCTGGATGAGTGAATTCCATGGTTCTTGACAGTGGAAATTCCATGTGAATTCTCTGGTTCTGGCAGTGGGAATTCCAGGTTCTGGCAATGGGAATTCCCTGGTTCTGGATGGGCGAATTCTGTGGTTCTGACAGTGGGAATTCCTTGGCTCTGGGAGTGGGAATTCCGTAGCTTTGGCTGTGTGAATTCCCTGGTTCTGGCTGTGTGAAT
>NW_005078514.1:0-232 GCF_000277835.1 Geospiza fortis | reverse complement strand
ATACATCCATAAAGCTGAAATGTTCCACTGTCTTCATCTCCAAGCAAGATAACGTCATCCAACCCTCCTAATGCAGAATAGCCCTTGTATTGTTTCCTGAACCATGCCCAAGTATTATTTGGAAGAGTACTGTTTTTCAAAGTTGCCAAGAGGAATATCAAAAATTTAAATACTAGGAATTATCACATGTCAATGCTTCAGTGGTGCTTGTGCTCTGGATTTACCTTTTAAA
>NW_005078513.1:0-232 GCF_000277835.1 Geospiza fortis | reverse complement strand
TACCTGCAGAACATTTTTATCATTGCTACAGGTATTTGGAAACTGAAAGGAAAAACTCTTAGTTTGCAGTGCAGTACTTGTGACCAACTGGTAACTTTAGCCCCCAAGATTCAGTTAGGTAAATAAATGAGAGCTACATGTTGATGGACCAGAAGATAACTCCGTTACTGTAAAATGCTAAAAAGCTCATGTCATTTTGTTCTGGTTGAAAGCAAAACCAGTGAAAGACTCC
>NW_005078512.1:0-232 GCF_000277835.1 Geospiza fortis | reverse complement strand
CTGTCCAACCACTTTCTTATCCATCTATCAGTTCGCCCATCAAATCCAACTCTCTTCAATTTACAGAGAAAGATTTTGGGGGGGACTGTGTTAAAATTTATGTTTATATAAGTCCAGATAAATGACATCTGTAACCTTTTTCTTTTCCACTGAAATGGTCACTCTGTCAGAGCAGGCCACCATGTTGGTCAGGCAGGGCTTGCCCTTGGTGAAGTCATACTGGCTGTCCCTG
>NW_005078511.1:0-232 GCF_000277835.1 Geospiza fortis | reverse complement strand
GGTGTCTCCCAGCACGAACATCTCGGCCCCGGTGGCTGCCTCCAGCCCGCCTGCCACCTGCACCGCTCCTGCCAGGAGCTCGTCAGGGAACTGCAGGGCGACCTGGCAGGAACGAGGGGTGAGGGAAACAGGAGTGAGGCACTGGGGAGAGTGAGGTGAAGGGACAGAATGGATAGAATATACCCTCAGCAAGTTTGCTGATATGAAACTGGGGGGAGTGGCTGATACACCT
>NW_005078510.1:0-232 GCF_000277835.1 Geospiza fortis | reverse complement strand
AGAGAAAACAGGGCAGGGAGAGGCTGGGAAGGGTCATTCCCACCCATCCAGGGGGAGGACTGGGAATTGTTTTCCAAGAAATCCCAAAAGCCGGGAATTTGGGAAGCTGAGATCCAGGCAGGGATCTGGGAGCTGGAAAAGGGGCAGGAAGAGCAGGGATGTGTTTTAATGGATCAGGAATTGGGATCTGGGAATGCTCTGCGGGAATCCGTGGGATCCGGAGAGGGATCTG
>NW_005078509.1:0-232 GCF_000277835.1 Geospiza fortis | reverse complement strand
AGAAACTTAGTGGATTTTAACCCTTGCATGTAAAATATGACATATTTGAAAACTCAAACTGGCTCAATTTTTTGGGGAAGTGTGGAGAGGCATGTTTTTTGGGAGTGGGCTCTTTCATTTTTAAACCATTTCCATTTGAAAGCAGCTCTTAAAAAATGAAACACAAATGCACAAAGAATGTTGTTTTGGTTTTTCTTTTTTCACACAACTAGAAAAATACCCCAAACCACTA
>NW_005078508.1:0-232 GCF_000277835.1 Geospiza fortis | reverse complement strand
GGAATACTGAGCATTGGCCTCAATCCCTGCACGGATTCCTGCACTCTAGGAAAGCACACCAAGGCCTTAGTGACTCTGCAGTACAACTGAGTTGCTCCTTACAACTGGTAAGAGCTGCCAGTGCAGTGCTGTCAGAGAATAACGGGTCAGGTTATTCAGAACAGAGCCCAGTTTACTCAGTGTGTGCCATCAGCTGCTGGGACAAAAGGGGGATTGATGGATTCCTCCATGG
>NW_005078507.1:0-232 GCF_000277835.1 Geospiza fortis | reverse complement strand
AAACAAAGGCCTGAATGAAAGTGTAATAACGCTTCTGAAGAATCTCTGTGGCCTAGAGATACAGATGGATTATGGAGGTTTCACAGGATTATTTAGCTCTTCCAGCCAACAATTATGGATGCACATGACCAGTTACTCTGGAAAAAGTTACTCTTGAAGGACTGTCGTTCACGACAGACACCAGGATCAGAGCAGCAATGCACTTCCTTTGGCACCAAGCATGAAATCAAAC
>NW_005078506.1:0-232 GCF_000277835.1 Geospiza fortis | reverse complement strand
CTGACAGGACAAGAGGAAATGGTCTCACGTTGCACTGGGGAAGTTTGGATTGGGAAAATTTCTCCACTGAAAGGGCAGTCTGGCATTGGAACAAGCTGCCCAGGAATGGCTCAAAAGGCATGTGAATGTGGCAGTTGTGGATATGGTTTAGTGGTGGAAACAGTCACCCTAGGTGTACAGTGGGACTTGATAATCTTAGAAATAATTTCCAACCTTAATGATTCTATAATTC
>NW_005078505.1:0-232 GCF_000277835.1 Geospiza fortis | reverse complement strand
TTTTGGGCTGAATTTGGCCGTTTTTGGCTCCCCAGACCGCGCAGTGCCTGGAGCTCTTTGCCGAGACGGCCGAGGCGCTGCTCATCAAGCACGGCAAGAGGATCGTGGGTGAGATTTGGGGCAAATTCCCCCAATTTTGGGACAATCCCCAAAACTGGGAACTCGGGAGGGACCAGGGGACCCCAAAAATCCCAAATTTTGGGGCATTTTTTGGGATTTAAATTGGATTTTT
>NW_005078504.1:0-232 GCF_000277835.1 Geospiza fortis | reverse complement strand
GGGAATTAATGGGGAATTAATGAGGATTTAATGGGGAATTAATAGGGGAATAATGGGGATTTAATGGGGAATTAATGGGTTATTAATAGGGTTTTACAAAGGAATTAATGGGGTTTTATTGGGGAATTAATGAGGTTTGAATTGGGAATTAATGGGGTTTTAATGGGGGATTAACGGGGCGGTTTTGGTGGTTTAGGGGTGTTTTTTGGGGTATTTTTGGTGTTTCTGGGCT
>NW_005078503.1:0-232 GCF_000277835.1 Geospiza fortis | reverse complement strand
TCCCAATCTACTTCTTCCAGACTGAACTTTCCCAATCCATGTTATCCAATCCCAACATTTCCAATCCATGTGACCCATCCCAAACATTCCCAATCCGTGTTGCCCAACCCAACATTCCCAATCTACGTCACCAAACCCCAACATTCCCATTCCGTGTCACCCAACCCAACATTCCCGATCCGTGTTGCCCATCCCAAACATTCCCAGTCCATGTCACCAACCTGAACATTCC
>NW_005078502.1:0-232 GCF_000277835.1 Geospiza fortis | reverse complement strand
AAAGAAAAGAAAAGAAAAGAAAAGAGGTCAGTTTCTCCTGGATAGTGTTTTTGGGGGGTTTGGGTGTTTTGTTTTTTTTACGAAGAAATGAATTAAATTTGCTTTACAGGAAAAAATCCATTTGCAGTTTTTGAGACCTTTTCCTTTAAATTTCGGGTCACAGAATTTGTGGCAGAGAAAGGAGTTAAAGAGGGAATTTTGCCCAAAATTTGAATTTATTTGGCTTTTTTTT
>NW_005078501.1:0-232 GCF_000277835.1 Geospiza fortis | reverse complement strand
AGAGTCAGTGTCTGGAGGAGCTGCCTATAGGAAATGTCAGGGAGGTATGAAACTCTTGCAATATGGAGCCTTTGCAGTATAATGATAATATAACTCTTGCAATATAATGGCAACAATTTTATTTTATTTTGTCTTTCTAAAGGTTCCCAGATGAGATAATGTCCATCTTAAAACGTCTTCCTCGTGAGAGAAGGTGGAGGGGCCAGTACTGATTTCTTGTCTCTGGTGACAG
>NW_005078500.1:0-232 GCF_000277835.1 Geospiza fortis | reverse complement strand
CCTACCCAAACCATTCTGGGATTCTGTTATCCCCTGCATCCCCACTGAAAGCTGGCTTGTCAAGGGTTTTCCACCTCAGCCATCACACATCTCATCTTCCACCACTTTTCAGTAAGGAGGGTGACAGAGCTAAATTAAACACCCAACAGTTATTAATTCATTGGTAATTGAGTCATTTACTGAGGCTCTCCATTTCAGGACAGCATGCTCTGGTCAAACTGAAGGAACCTCA
>NW_005078499.1:0-232 GCF_000277835.1 Geospiza fortis | reverse complement strand
GTCAGGAGAAGTAATAGAATCAGGACCCCTGAGCACTGGGTGGTCATCTTAGGCATGTGAACTGTATGCAGTATTGAGAGCCCTAGGGAGATTAAAAGGAAGGAAAGGGACAATTTTTACAGATTCAAAATATGCATTTGGGGTAGTTCACACTTTTGGAAAAATTTGGGAGGAAAGAGGGCTAATTAATACTCGAGGACAGGGGCTGGTACATGGGGAAATAATAAAACAG
>NW_005078498.1:0-233 GCF_000277835.1 Geospiza fortis | reverse complement strand
AAAAAAAATTGAAAAAAAATCCAAATAAAAATCGGAAAAAAGTCCAAAAAAACCCCACACCCCCCGAATCTCACCGAGCACCCTCTCGCCGAGGCCGCCGAGCTCCAGGTACGCGTTCTGGAACGCCTCCTTCAGCAAACACCCACGAGAACACAAAACCCTCCCAAAAGATCCCCCAAAAACCCACCACAAAAAAAACCCCAAAAATCCAAATAAAATCCAAATAAATAAAT
>NW_005078497.1:0-233 GCF_000277835.1 Geospiza fortis | reverse complement strand
AGGCTCATCCTGTGTTCAAGGCTCTCCCGAATTTGGGGCAGGCCGACAAGCACGGAGTGATTGCCTGGCGGTTGATTCAGGAGCTGCCGGGTGAGGTTTCAAGGCATGGCCTTGGTTCGGGGGAAGTCATGCAGTCTCTCCGGATCATAGCCACTGACCTACTCTGTCCCTTTGATATTAGGCATCTTGCTCAGATGCTTTTTCGGCCTCTGCAGTTTGCGATGTTTTTGACA
>NW_005078496.1:0-233 GCF_000277835.1 Geospiza fortis | reverse complement strand
CCTCAAAATCTGCCCCAAAAAAACCCCTCAAAACGCCCCAAAAAACCCTCAAAAAGCCCACGAAATCCTCCCAAAAATCTCCAGAAAAACACCAAAAATCCCCCTCACAAAATTTGCCAAAAAATCTCCTTAAAACCCCACAGAAATCCCCCTAAAAATTCCCTCCAGAAAACCTTCAAAATTCCCTACAAATGTTCTCAAAAAAACCCCAAAACCCCAAATTTGTCCCAAAT
>NW_005078495.1:0-233 GCF_000277835.1 Geospiza fortis | reverse complement strand
TTCCCGGTTTTCCAGCCCCAATCCCAGCAGAAGGGAGGAGTTAAGCAGCTCCAGAGTTTTTCCAGGATCGGGAGAGCAGCAAATCCAACATTGCAGCTGCCCCAGGAGCTGCCAGGGAAAACTGGGAACGCCGGAAGTCACCGGGAGCAAATCCAAAGTGACAGCGACAGGAAACATTTACAGAGCCCCCGGCAGAGCTGGGATCCGGGATTTGGGATTTGGGAATGGCAGAG
>NW_005078494.1:0-233 GCF_000277835.1 Geospiza fortis | reverse complement strand
CCAACTACAGCACCCAAAGACCCTTCTCCTGAGCCTCTGAGACAACAAAAAAACCAAGCTCAAGGGGCATGGAAGAAAAGAAGGAAAAATAGTGTAACCACAGATGTTCATCACGGAAAATGTCCCTCCGCTACTTCATAAGTTTATAAGACTCTTTGTTCTATATTTCTGAATTTCATGCAAATATATATACCAATGTTCAATACTCAAACACATGCAATTCATCAAAAAAA
>NW_005078493.1:0-233 GCF_000277835.1 Geospiza fortis | reverse complement strand
TAAGATCATTTCCCTGGCTTTGTAGCAAGTAGATTGTAGCTTTTAGAAAATGTTAAGTGACTGCAGAGCACTGCAGTTTTACCATTTATATAATGATGATCTTTCTTTCTTTAATATCTTAACACAGGAAGAATACTAACCAGTATATATATCTCTTGAAAAGTTATACAAAATGGGATAACTGACAAAATATTGGAGTGAAATAGCAACTAGTCTCAGCTTCAGAAAAAGAA
>NW_005078492.1:0-233 GCF_000277835.1 Geospiza fortis | reverse complement strand
TGGTTTTGGCTGGAGTAGAGTTAATTTCCCTGCTAGCAGTTCACTGGTGCTATGCTTTGGATTTGTGACCAAACCAGTGTTGACAACCCACGTTTTAGTTATTGCTGAATGGTGCTCACACATCATCAGAGCCTATTCTTATTCTCACACTGCCCCACCAGGTGAGCAGGTTGGGATGCACAAGAAGATAAGGAGGGGACACACTGGGACAGCTGACTCCAGCTGACCAAAGG
>NW_005078491.1:0-233 GCF_000277835.1 Geospiza fortis | reverse complement strand
ACCTGGATCTGACCTCCAGAATGTCAGAGTCTCCCCCTCGGTCCACAAATGCTGCCTCACGCAGCGCGAGTTTTTATACAGTTTATTCTGCCTGAGGCAGAGATGACCGAATGTTCTTTGTGTCTCTTCACATGCATAACTGTGGCTTTACATGCGCAGAGGTAGACAAAGATCCAGTCCAGTTGTCTAGATGTTGTCAGAGAACATCGGGGAAGTCAGCATTCACATGCATC
>NW_005078490.1:0-233 GCF_000277835.1 Geospiza fortis | reverse complement strand
TCTTCCCCTCAGGAGAAGTTGTAGACTGCTGTGAGTTCTGACTTCAGTCTCCTTCAGGCTGAACAAGCCAGGTGACCTCAACCACTCCTTGTATGGCTTCTCCTCTAGATCCTTCACCACCTTTGTAGTCCTTCTTTGAACACCCTCTAATAGCTTTACATCCTTTGAGTGTTGTGGTGCTGAAAACTGCAGACAGGACTCGAGGTGAGCAGAGCAGGACAATCCCCTCCCTT
>NW_005078489.1:0-233 GCF_000277835.1 Geospiza fortis | reverse complement strand
TGTCCCTGGAAGCGTTTCCCAGGAATTCCGGGAATTCCCGGGAGTTGTGCCTCTTCCTTGACCCCCTGCACGTACAGCAGCGTGCGGAAGCTGGTGAAGCTCAGCGCCGTGCAGTTCATGCTGAACAATCACACGGTGAGCGCCCCTTCCCCACCTCATTCCCAAGGAAAATTCCATCCTGGATCCCCTTTGGAATCCCGTCTGCCTCCCTGGCTTTCCGTGGTGCTGGAGGA
>NW_005078488.1:0-233 GCF_000277835.1 Geospiza fortis | reverse complement strand
AAAAGCTAAGTAGTACCACACTACATTATTAAAATGATCATCTTTTTGAGGTAATCACCTAATGTATTTAATCAGTAAAGGTACTGTGTTGCATAATGGGAATTAGGCAAACTCATATTTCATGTGGCAAATGCTGGAGCACACACAGAGTTTTTTCTCACATAAGTAAATCCACACACGTGCTTAGGGGTTTACAGAAGCTGACATTGTGTTGATGCCTTGTGAAGGCTGAC
>NW_005078487.1:0-233 GCF_000277835.1 Geospiza fortis | reverse complement strand
TATCACACACCATTCAGTCACCTGCTTGGCTATCTGGAAAGTTCCTATGCATCCCAAATCCCTTAGAAATTGATCACTTAGCACTTGTGTACCCCAGTGTGTTGTCCCATGTATGCCTTCTAGCATTTTCCTGGCAAGGGGCTTCTTCAACATTTGCCTCCCATCTGTTAATCTTCACTTCCCTTCTTTATCTTTCTCGGCTCTTGTTTTGAGGAGTTCTTCCTCTTCTGCCC
>NW_005078486.1:0-233 GCF_000277835.1 Geospiza fortis | reverse complement strand
TTGTGACTGGCCCAGAGGCCCCATGCACTATGGGCATAGATTACCTCCAAAGTGGGTATTTCAAAGACCCAAAAGGACTCAGGTGAACATTTAGGATAGTGGCTGCAGTGACAGAAGGCATCCAGCAATTGAATACCTTACCTAAACTGTCCGAGAATCCATCTACACTTCTGAAGGGATAAGAACAGGTACAAATTACCACCTCAACAGTGCATTGCCAACAGTATAGAACA
>NW_005078485.1:0-233 GCF_000277835.1 Geospiza fortis | reverse complement strand
ATTTGACTCCTGAAACCTGACAGCCCTTTGCTTTCTGACCCAGGATTTCACTGGAAGACCTTTGCTGAAGGAAGGTGTTTTATTCCTGCCAAATCTTTCATTCAGAAAGCACATTCAGAATGAATGTGCTGTCTGGCTGTTGCTCTGTCCTTAAATTTGCCTAAAGGAGTGTGTCAGAGTTTAGAGAACGGCCTTTTGCAAAGCTTTCTGAAGGAAGTGGATTTTTTTTCCCC
>NW_005078484.1:0-233 GCF_000277835.1 Geospiza fortis | reverse complement strand
GGAAGGAAGGAAGGAAGGTAGGTAGGTGGGTGGGTGCATGGAAGTGTTTCATGGGGCAGCACAGAGGCTTTGAATTTAATTGAGATGGTTCATGTGCTGACCACCTCACCAGATCTCAGATATGAGAAAGCCAACCCTATCCAGGGCTGCACCCAAACCAGTACAGGCAGCATGTCAAGGGAGGTGATTCTTCTCTGTTCTTCTCTTGAGACTCCACCTGCAGTGCTGCATCC
>NW_005078483.1:0-233 GCF_000277835.1 Geospiza fortis | reverse complement strand
TTTGGGGATTTTTGGGGTGAATTTTGGCGTTTTTGGTGCAGACTGGAACACGCTGATCGTGGGGAAGTTGTCGCCCTGGATCCGCCCGGATTCGCCGCTGGAGCACGTCCGGAAAAACTCCCAGAAGGTGAAATTTGGGCCATTTTGGGGCATTTTGGGAAGTTTTGTGCAGATTTCTGGGAAACTTGGGGAATTTTGGGAAATGTGATTTTTTAGGAATTTTTTGGGATTTT
>NW_005078482.1:0-233 GCF_000277835.1 Geospiza fortis | reverse complement strand
TGGGGTGAATTTGGGGGTTTTTGGGGTCTCTCACCTTCTCCCCTTTGGCTCCGGTGTCTCCCTTGAGGCCGGGCAGGCCGGGGGGGCCCTGCGGGAATTCGGGAACAAAATTGGGATCCCCAGTTTTGGGGAGGAGTCCCCATTTTTTGGGCAACTTCCATTTTTTTTGGCAATTCCCATTTTTTTGGCAACTCCCTTTTTTTAGGATCCTTTTTTAGGGATTTTTTTTTTTT
>NW_005078481.1:0-233 GCF_000277835.1 Geospiza fortis | reverse complement strand
AATCTCACAGTTGTAGTTGATGTTCAGTCCATGGAGTTTATACAACCAGTATGGGATGGGCTGGAGCAAGGACACAGCAGGATTAGCTCACATGGCAAAGAAGCTCAAACAGAGAAGCAGTGTGGAGTCAGTGACCTGTCCCACTTCTCCAGGCCTGCTAAGTCTCAGTTACCTTCCCATCCCAACCAAGAGGCAGATTCTTAGGATTATAAATGATTTCATTTTCTTCATCT
>NW_005078480.1:0-233 GCF_000277835.1 Geospiza fortis | reverse complement strand
AAAAACCATGAAAAAATTGGGAAAAAACCCACAAAAAATTGGGAAAAGTACAAAAAAAAATTGGGGAAATAACCCACAAAAAATTGGGGAAAAAAACCCCAAAAAACTGGGGGAAAACCCACGAAAAATTGGGAAAAAACCAAAAAAATTTGGGAAAAACCAAAAAAAATTGGGGAAAAAAAAACACGAAAAAATTGGGAAAGAAACAGGAAAAATGGGGAAAAAATGTGAAA
>NW_005078479.1:0-233 GCF_000277835.1 Geospiza fortis | reverse complement strand
TGAAAGGGGCCAGAGAAGGTGGTCTCTAGACAAGAGGCAGAACTTCTTTACACTGCAGCCAATTAATTCCTGGATTTACTTCCCCCAGGAGATGGTAGAGGCAGAGAGTGTTAACAGGTTTAATATAAGACAAATCTGTGGACAATATCTTCACAAACCCTAAAGAAGGAGGGCAGAGATGTAACTTTTCCTTACTTCAGTGCCTGTGGGGGGACAGAAACCAATGGATTGCA
>NW_005078478.1:0-233 GCF_000277835.1 Geospiza fortis | reverse complement strand
CCCATCCATGCCTATTACAGTCTTGCAGGCTTCCCAACTCAGACTCCCTTTGGAAAAGGCTGGGCAGGGACTGAATTCCTTCCCAGTCTTCACACAGGGTTCCATCCCTTCCCACCACCTTGGCCATACACCCAGTCATTGTTGGAAGGCACAGGGTTTACAGTAGCCCCCAGTGCAGGGATCCTTATTCCTGCCTTTGAACTCCTCCCAGGAGCACAGAGCCCAGCAGGTGC
>NW_005078477.1:0-233 GCF_000277835.1 Geospiza fortis | reverse complement strand
ACAGTGAAGAAAATTTAGAAATTCTTTAAACTCGAATTTAAAGAAATTGAAGCTCACATACATTGTCAAATACTGAGTGTCCACCAATACCTATCTGAAAGTGAATTGAGGAGAATTTTATTAGGTTCTTGGTATGAAAACTAGCAAGAGGAAATACATTAGGTGATGCCACTCATCCAGGAAATTTTAAGTGAGCTGCTGTCTTTCTTCTGATGGATAAAGGTTCCAAACAA
>NW_005078476.1:0-233 GCF_000277835.1 Geospiza fortis | reverse complement strand
TTGGGGGATTTTTTGGGGAATTTGGGGCCTCACCTTCTCCTCCTCGTCGTCGTCCTCGTGCAGGCGCGCGCCCAAGGCCCAGCAGAAAGTTCTGGAATTCTCCCAGGAGGCGGCGAAGGAGGAGAAGAAATAACAGGAGCGGCGGAAAAAAACCCAACCCCGTGAGCAGGGCAGGAAATCTGGGGGGAAAAACCAAAAATTCGGGGTCGGAATGGGGAAAATCCGGAAAAAAA
>NW_005078475.1:0-233 GCF_000277835.1 Geospiza fortis | reverse complement strand
TGTTCGGTTAATATTTAATGTTAATTCAAGTTGGTTTGTTCCATTCCCCCTATCCTAAGTTAATATGGTTCTGCTCAGGGCTCCCTTTCCCGCCCTCAGAGTCACAGTTATCTATCAATCATTTATCCTCACCCCTGTTTCTATGGTTCCTCCCGCCTTCCAGTTCACCCCTCCCTGTTTCCAGTCAGATTTTTATGTATCTATTCGGTTTTCCCCTCCCAGGCACCCTGTCC
>NW_005078474.1:0-233 GCF_000277835.1 Geospiza fortis | reverse complement strand
GGGCCACACTCTGCCCTCAGCTTCCTGCTGTAAGGCTGGACTCGTTCCATTCAAGACAACAGACTTCTTCTGCATTCATGTGATTGTAGTCAGGTGAAAAATTAGTCCCTTTAGCAAATCTAATATTGCCAGAGGGCTTCTTTTACTCTCAAAGACTGTTGCTCCACTCATGGACCAGCAGATGAATTAAAGCACAATCCTCCCTTTGTCTACCAGGGAACAAGAGTTGGAGG
>NW_005078473.1:0-233 GCF_000277835.1 Geospiza fortis | reverse complement strand
GAGAATTTTCTACAAATCCATTTCCCATGTTTTCCCCTCTCTTGAACAGAAAAAAATCCTTTGATGGTTTTCTTTATCCATTGTTGTGTACAGTGAAGTATCCAAGGTACTATCACTAACATTGTCACTATAACAAGTGACAGTACCTTGTATATACTTCAATGTATATAACAATCAATGTTTATAAACTTATTTTGTAACTAAGTTTATAAAATAAATAAAGTAAATAAAAC
>NW_005078472.1:0-233 GCF_000277835.1 Geospiza fortis | reverse complement strand
GGATTAAAGGAATGGCAGGGACAGGGGACATGAGTCATCTACAGGCCGTATAGGAACTACCTCATGTTCACAAGCCCTGGCCCTCCTGGGGGACTTCAACCACCCAATTATCTGTTGGGAGGACAATACAGCAGGGCATTAAGCATGGAGTTTCCTGGAATGCCTCGATGGCAACTTCCTTCTCCAGGTGATAGAGAAGCCAGCAAGGAGAGGTGCTGTGCTGGACCTTGTTC
>NW_005078471.1:0-233 GCF_000277835.1 Geospiza fortis | reverse complement strand
GGTGAGCAGAGCAAAGACAAAGGGCTGTCCCAGGCAGTGGGGCTTGTGCCCTGTGCTGCCATGGCCCAGCTGGTCTGTGCCAGAGGGGCCGCAGTGCCCCAGGAGCAGTGTCCAGTGCCAGGGCAAAGCGCTGGGCCCCGAGATCTGAGTGCAGCAGGGAGGTGCCCTGCGTGTGCCCAGGCTGCAGAGGAGGCAGCTGGCATGGAGGTGCCGAGCTCAGAGGCACAAGAGGA
>NW_005078470.1:0-233 GCF_000277835.1 Geospiza fortis | reverse complement strand
CTCGATGTACACCGTGGAGTCAGCGCAGCGGGCGTTGCAGGGCTCAGTGCAGCTGCTGGCAAGGGGGGTTGGGCCACAGGGGCCGCAGGGCCGGGGGGGACAGGGTCTGCAGCAAGACATCTCTCGGTGCGGGAGGCAAAGCTGCAACACAGAGCAGGGAGCACCACCCAGCCTCAGCATCAGTCTGTCTCTCTGTCCCTCAGCTCTCCCCAGGGACACCTTTGGTCTCCAAA
>NW_005078469.1:0-233 GCF_000277835.1 Geospiza fortis | reverse complement strand
GAACACCCATATCATCCCTCTGGCCACAGTCAGGGTGGCACAGGGCTGGCAGTACCCAGGACAGGGCAGAGGCCCACCAAAGATGGAGGAGCCACGCAGGGTGTAGCCCCCAAAGGTGAAGACATGTGAGTGGTCAGCGGTGACGACGGTGAGGGTGTCAGCCTCGTCTGTCATGGTGCCCGCCCGCTCGATGGCCCAGTCAAACTCCACCGCCTCTGTCAGTGCCTTATGGG
>NW_005078468.1:0-233 GCF_000277835.1 Geospiza fortis | reverse complement strand
AAAAGAAACAAAGAAAACAAAAAGGAATGAGGACAAAGAAGAAGTGGAATAAAAGAAGGAATGGAAGGAACCGTTGCAAGGGAGAGGAATGATACTTTTTCCAAGGGACATGTTCTTTGCTAGTATTATATAAATATTTGGAAAGAATATTAGTAAAGGAAATAGAAGCACATAAGAGATAAGGAAAGAAAATGAGAAAGAGGAAGTAAAAAATATGACTGTTAAGAGCATGA
>NW_005078467.1:0-233 GCF_000277835.1 Geospiza fortis | reverse complement strand
CCAGGCAGGATTTGCCCTTGGTGAAGCCCAAATCTCCTCCCTGTTCTCCACGTGCCCTAGCATGGGTCCAGGGGGGATCTGCTCCATGACCTTTCCAAAGGTGACCCTGACAGGTCTGCAGCTCCCAGGGACCTCCTGTTGACCCTTTTGGAGATGGGTACAATGGTTCCTCTTTTCCAGTCACCAGGGACTTTACCTGACTTCACCTGTCATGACTTTTCAAATATCATGGA
>NW_005078466.1:0-233 GCF_000277835.1 Geospiza fortis | reverse complement strand
AGAAGTGGGATGGAAAACCCACCTCTGGCCTGGCAGCACAGGTATAAGTGCCTTTCCCATTTCCTGTGGACAAGTCCTCAGACACAACAAAGACTGATGTTACTTCCCATCCTCTTCAAGGATTCCAGTTGAAGTTTACAAGAAGTGAGCAGTGAGTACCAGGATGAGAGCTAGAGGGGCCCTCTCTCCTGCCAGGTGGAGGGAAAGGACAATCTGATCTATTGGACTGTGTG
>NW_005078465.1:0-233 GCF_000277835.1 Geospiza fortis | reverse complement strand
TTTCCCCGTCACATTTCTCACCTTTTCCCCCTCATATGTCCCTCCCTTTCCCCCCGACATTTCCCACCCCTTTTCCCCTCACATTTCCCTCTCTTTTCCTCCTCACGTTTCTCACCTTTCCCCCCTCACATTTCCTACACTTTCCCCCCTCACAATTCCCACCCTTTTCCTTCACATTTCCTACCATCTTCTCCTCACATTACCCTCTTCCCCCTCACGTTTCCTGCCCTTTT
>NW_005078464.1:0-233 GCF_000277835.1 Geospiza fortis | reverse complement strand
TGTTCCAGTGCTCTGCAACCCTCAACATAAAGAAGTCTTTCCTCAGGCTGAGGTGGAACTTCTTATGTTGTAGTTATGGTCATTGTTCCTTGTCCTGTCCCTGGCCACCTCTGAAAAGAGTCTGGCACTGTTCTTCTGGATAGGGAAACCTTGAAGCCATGGTCTTATTGATGAGGGCAGCAATGGCTGGCATCCTCCCTGCTGGCAAAGTGAGCGTTTATCTGTGGTACTTA
>NW_005078463.1:0-233 GCF_000277835.1 Geospiza fortis | reverse complement strand
ATTGGAAAGAAATGGATGAGCAAGGCCTTTAGTTTTGGTAGAAAGGGAGCTTAAAGATTGTCCCATTTCAACCCTCTCTGCTATGGACAGGGATACCTTTCAGTAGCAACCAGGTTGCTCTAAGCCTTTAGTGTTTGCCTTGATCATTGCCAGGGATGGGGCACCTGTAGTTTCTCTGAACAACCTGTTCCATTGTCTCACAGCCATCACAGTGAGGAATTTGTTCCTAATAT
>NW_005078462.1:0-233 GCF_000277835.1 Geospiza fortis | reverse complement strand
TGGGGCTGTCCCCACAATGTCTCCCCATCCTCCATCCCTGGGGATGTCCCCAAGTGTCCCCATGGTGTCCCCAAGCCTCCACCGGCTGTCCCCAGCCCTGCTTGGCATGTCCCCACCTGTCCCCGCACGTCCCCAAGTGGCCCCAAGTGCCCTCACCTCCCGCAGGCACTGCCCCCACCTGTACTGCACCCTGCGCCTGCTGATGGGGTGTCCCCACACTGTCCCCAGGTGTC
>NW_005078461.1:0-233 GCF_000277835.1 Geospiza fortis | reverse complement strand
CTCTCTCCCCCTCCCTCCCCCTTCCCCTCTTCTCTCTCAGGAACCATGCTGCTCCAAGGGGCTGGGACCCCCAATAAACCCTCATCTAATGAGCACCCTCAGGAGTCGTGTGGAGTCTCCTTGCCTGCCTGTGAACATCCAGCTCAGGGGGCCCCACAGGGACTCCCCGGGGATCCCCCAAAACAACTGATACACTTAAAGCAAATTCGCATTTTTTTGGAAGATAAGCAGCC
>NW_005078460.1:0-233 GCF_000277835.1 Geospiza fortis | reverse complement strand
AAAAAAGAGAATTTACTGGTGGGGGGAGGAAAAAAGCTTAGAAGAATAGTGCAAAACAGTGTTTTGCGTCAGAGATGCGCATGCTACTTTTCACTCCAGTCACTTCAGTGTTTGAAGTATTTTACGGAGAAGAAGAAAGGATGGAGCAGCTCAGCTAAAAGTGCTCCTTTGCCTTATTTCAGTTTTTCATTGTATCACTAAAACAGTTTGACCAAGACCTCTGTGTGAGTGAG
>NW_005078459.1:0-233 GCF_000277835.1 Geospiza fortis | reverse complement strand
TGGGGTGGCTGTGCAGGGACAGGGGTTAAACTCAATGATCCCTGAGGGTCCCTTCCCACTGAGGACATTCCAGGATTCCATGGTTTGTCCAGTCTCTGAGCCTGTGTGAAGCTGGCTGTGGTGGAAGTGCAGGGGAGTGGGGTCGTGTCTGTCACTCGTGGTGTCACCTGAACTCTCAGTGGCTGCTGCTGCCCAGGGTGACAGAGCTGGACAGGGCTCTGAGCAGCCTGGGC
>NW_005078458.1:0-233 GCF_000277835.1 Geospiza fortis | reverse complement strand
CAGCCATGGGTTGGGGCCTGTCGTCTGATTCAGCTGCTAGCCTGGAGCCTGGGATGTTAGCTGCAGCCTGGGTCACTGGGATAGTAACTAACTTATCTCCCTGTTCCCTTTCTACTATCTGCTGCTCCACAGTATCTAGCAGAGTACGGTAAACAAACGCTAAGGCCCAGCTCACTGCAGTAAGTCTTTCCTCCTTAGTATTACCATGGCACTTTTCCCTCAAATACTTTGCC
>NW_005078457.1:0-233 GCF_000277835.1 Geospiza fortis | reverse complement strand
AAAAAAAATTAAATCTTCCATTTGTAGACGTTGAGCTCAGTTATTTTCATCATATTTTCTTGTTGCTTTCAAATTAAGACAGTATACCATGGCAAGCTAGAGAATGTTCATGGGTCTCCTCTCCCTAGATCCTCATAATGGTGCTTGTGAAATTGACTTGAGGCACTCTTTTTATCAGACCCCATTTACTGGTGTCTCCCGGTTCTTTCTGTCCTTTTGGGTTATATTTTTTT
>NW_005078456.1:0-233 GCF_000277835.1 Geospiza fortis | reverse complement strand
AATTCTGTGTCATGTAGTTATTTTAAAGATATCCTGCCAAATGAAATAAGGGAGGATGGAGGGTGTCTTGTGTGTTGTTTCATTTTTTCATGTTTATTTCCAAGAGATTTTATTGCACAAGGTTGTGATTTTAAAACAAACAAATAATAAAAGTAGAGAGTAAGACAACAAACTAACTCCATGGACAAACCACACACAAGTAAGGTTTAAGTTTGGATATGTGAAATAAAGAT
>NW_005078455.1:0-233 GCF_000277835.1 Geospiza fortis | reverse complement strand
CGGACACTCTTGCCCCACGTGGGCCTGAAATGGGAGCGTGTGCTCCGGCCACGGCAGGCCTGCTGCGCACAGGGAGCAGAGCCCGGGGCAGCGGGGCAGGGATTGCAGCTGCCCCCGGCAGCCGGGGCTGGCAGCCCTCTGGCCTGACTCACCCTGACAGATGTGGCGGAGCTGTCGCTTGTGGCCCCTGAGGTGCCGCCCGGCCATCCCTGAGAAGACAGAGCCTGTCAGGG
>NW_005078454.1:0-233 GCF_000277835.1 Geospiza fortis | reverse complement strand
CTAAACCATGTCCCTGAGTGCCACATCAACATATCTTTCAAAGACATCAAGGGATGGTGACTCCATCACTTGTGTGGGCAGCCTGATCCCATGTCTGACAATCCTTTTGGTAAAGAAATGTTTCCTAGTATCCAATCTGAACTTCCCTGAAGCAACTTGAGGCAGGTTCCTCTTGTCCTACTGCTTGTTAAGTGGGAGAAGAGACCAACCTCCACCTCACTACAACCTCCTTT
>NW_005078453.1:0-233 GCF_000277835.1 Geospiza fortis | reverse complement strand
TCTGCATGGACTTTTGCTCCATCGCTTGAGAAAGGAAAAAGGACAGCTGGGTCAAATGGAACCATTCAGCATTCCAGAAGGTGGCAACTTCAGGAGACAATACTTTTCAAGTCATGCATAAGGGTCAGGAAAATGGCCAGGGTTTTTGGGCTGGGCCAGGGCACTCCCTCACCAAAAAAGCCCCTACACCTGATCTGCCTGGAGATTGGGAAATTGCAGGGGATCTCAGGGTG
>NW_005078452.1:0-233 GCF_000277835.1 Geospiza fortis | reverse complement strand
GGGCCACAAACCACTCAGCCCGTGTTCTCTCCCTCCCGAGCCCCACCAAGAGGGCCGGGAACGGTCATCAATGGCGAGCGGCCCCTGCCCAAGCAGCACCGCCCGCCCGCTTCGCGCTCAGGAGAGAACACCTCGCTCCTCCTCGTGGCTTGTGACGCCGATCAGGGAAGATCACTCTCCTCTAGTGACCAACTACAGAAATGATCCCTGAAAGTATAGTCTTAACGCAACTC
>NW_005078451.1:0-233 GCF_000277835.1 Geospiza fortis | reverse complement strand
CTCTAACCATGGTCATACAGAAACCAGGACAGAGGAGATTCTTTGCCAGAACAGTTTATTTTTTCCCTTTTGAGAAAACCCTTTATTCAGACAATATTGCTTGTTTCCCTAATATAAATATATAACGGAATGTGATTTTTTTGTTGTTGAGCACAAAATTGCAAAACAAAACCTGTATTTTTTCACTGAAGAAATTTTCCTTCTTTATTTATTGGGCCCTAGAAATACTATGA
>NW_005078450.1:0-233 GCF_000277835.1 Geospiza fortis | reverse complement strand
TTTATTTGTTGGGAGGTTTTTTGTAGTTTGATGGATTTGGTTTTTTATTAGTTTTATTTTTGGGGACATGGGTATTTAAAAGGTGGAATTTTTTAGGTAGTTATATTATTTGGGTAGTTATTTTTTATTTATTAGTGGTATTGATTTTTTTATATCATTAATTTGTTTAATTTTTAAGTTAATTTTATGGAGTATTGTTTACTCTTTGAGTTAGTGTAGAGGTAGAGTTTTGG
>NW_005078449.1:0-233 GCF_000277835.1 Geospiza fortis | reverse complement strand
GATAACATTTACCATATGCTGTTACACTAAATACAAACTCGAGAAGCTCCCGGTTTGTTGGACAGTTTGCCAAATTCTGCATTGTTATTTCTTTCGGTATAATTGCACTTTAAAATGTCTGAGTAAATTTATAGTTCCATAAAATTTGTGGCTGCCGTGACTTTTTCTCAATATTAAATGACATAGGGTCAACATATTTGTCACACTTTTCTAATCCCTCCAGTAAATCCATC
>NW_005078448.1:0-233 GCF_000277835.1 Geospiza fortis | reverse complement strand
CCCATGGGAAGCTGGACTGCCTGGCAGGTGACACCCACCTGGGCAGGTATAAATAGCCACCAGCAAGGACAGCCCGCTGCACTTTGATTTCCTAAATCTCGCTGTGCACAGCTTTGCACCTGGGGCTGACTATCTGATCCCTTCACCATGAGCTGCAGCATCAAGAGAACGTCCAGCACCTCGTACAGGAGCGGAGGAGGAGGTGGCGGTGCCTGCGGGGGCAGCAGCGGCCG
>NW_005078447.1:0-233 GCF_000277835.1 Geospiza fortis | reverse complement strand
CTGAACACAGCCCTCTCCTGCATTCTAGCCATGGCAGTGGGGTTTGGGCCAGAGGAGTTGGGCTGCTGATGCTTGGAAGGGTCAGAGGAAGGCTCAGTGGACTGTGACAGGGGGGATGACCAAATCCATTTGGGTGTGAAGGCACCAGGAAGGAAAGGGTTGTCAGCATGGCCTGTGTCCATGGGCTGCTTCAGGTCAGGCATTCCAGCTGATGGCCACAGAGCTTGGGCAGC
>NW_005078446.1:0-233 GCF_000277835.1 Geospiza fortis | reverse complement strand
CCACACCATGGCCCCTCCAAAGTTGTTCTTCTTCAGCCAGTCCACCTGTGGGGAGGAAATTCCCGGTGAGCCCCAGGATCTGACCCCACAGGAGAATCCAGCCCCATCCCAGCACAGCCCCCAGACCTTGAGGCCAAAGCTCTTGATGTTGTCATAGCCGACCCATTCGCTGCCCTTGTAGGCGTAGGGGACATCCTGGGGCTCATCCCAAGCCTGGGTGGCTCCAGAGCTCA
>NW_005078445.1:0-233 GCF_000277835.1 Geospiza fortis | reverse complement strand
AAAATGTTAGAAGTGTTCACTCTTTCTTTAGCTCTCTTTTACTGCAGCTGTACATGCAAAGAAATGCCAACAAGCTTCTGAAGCAAGTTGACTGCTTTCTAAATGTGTTCTTTTATCCCTGCATATCTGCAACTGAGTTAGGGCTTCTCTAATTTACTTAATTAATTCAGCTCATCTGCATTTGTAAAATAAAGAACAGAGAATGACTAGACTTGGAGAAATTTAAAAAAAAA
>NW_005078444.1:0-233 GCF_000277835.1 Geospiza fortis | reverse complement strand
GTTTCTTTTTCTCCTCCCCTGCCCTAGTGGACTGAAGGGAAGACTAAAGATACTGTTGTAAAGATTGGGTGAAGAACTCTTCAGAGCTTAATCTGAGACAATTGTTCCTTCCTAAATTCCAAGGCACTGCTCCTATCTAATGGGTCTGAGGAATATTTTTCAGGAAATTAACTCTAGTCTGCTACAGGAAGTTCTTAGTACACGTTATCAGCCTGGAAAGCTGACCTGAAAGT
>NW_005078443.1:0-233 GCF_000277835.1 Geospiza fortis | reverse complement strand
CCCTCCTAACACTTGGTGAATGCCATCATGCTGGATTCCATCTCAATTGGAATCCCAATTAGTTTCATGCATTGTGAAAGATAAAACATTTTCACTACTACAGGCTCCACTGAGAGAGCTGTTTTCTGTAGTGTCTTGTAATCTCACTGTGAGCTTACAAGATCTCTGAAACTTCACCTAATCACAGGATGCTTTCAGCTAACATGAGAGAGAATTTCTCTCATAGCTTAAAA
>NW_005078442.1:0-233 GCF_000277835.1 Geospiza fortis | reverse complement strand
AAAGGAAACGGGGCCAAATCCTGATTTCCCTCCTTTTCCCCCACATCTTTCCAAAATACACCCAAATTCCCCATTTCCCACATCGATCCCAGCCTTCCTGCTGCAGTTTTTACTATTTCAGCTCTTTAGCAAGGACCTGGGCACAGATCATGCTCCCACCACACTGATGTGATCCCTGATTTGAGCCCCTGGTCCCAATTCCTGCTTCTCTAACCCTGATGTCAGCACCACAA
>NW_005078441.1:0-233 GCF_000277835.1 Geospiza fortis | reverse complement strand
ATCATTCGCCTGTGCCAAATCCAATATCCCTGCTCAAGGTACATTTGCTATCAAATTTAACATTTCGTCCCATCCAATACATTTTCCCATTCATTGTGCATATCCCCAGCATGGCATTGTCATAACACAATGGATTGACTTGGTGATACGCAACAAAAATCGATTCAGTTTTTCCCTCAACCCATATGGTTCGATTGTATTGGTTGCAAACGGGGATTGACATTATTTCTGCA
>NW_005078440.1:0-233 GCF_000277835.1 Geospiza fortis | reverse complement strand
ATTTTCCGGGGATTTTGGGGAGATTTTGGAGAGATTTAAGGACATTTTTTGGGGGGCATTTTGGGAGTATCTTTGAGAGGATTCAGGGGAGATTTTTGGGGGCATTTGGGGAGGATTTAGGGGGATTTTTGGGCTATATTTGAGAGGATTTTGGGGAGGATTTTTGGGAGATTTTGAGCAGATCTCATGGAGGATTTAGGGTGTATTTTTGGGGGGATTTTTGGGGAGGATTT
>NW_005078439.1:0-233 GCF_000277835.1 Geospiza fortis | reverse complement strand
TATGCATCAGAAGAAAGGCAGTTCAATAGGAAAAAAACCAAACCCAACCAAAAATAAAAACCCCAAACGCAATCAAAAAAACCAAAGCAAGACCCACCCACAACAACACAAAAACCTCACAAACAAACCAACCACAAGAAGAAAAGGTCACAAACAGAAGAAAAGAAAATTCACAGGAAATCTCTTATCAGCAGAAAATATTTAATCACCTTGTGGCAGGAGAGGATTCTGTA
>NW_005078438.1:0-233 GCF_000277835.1 Geospiza fortis | reverse complement strand
TTTGGGGCAATTTTGGGTCATTCTGGGCGGGTTTTGTGTGATTCGGGCTGGTTTGGGCTGCTTTGGGGCAGATTTGGGCAATTTTGGGTGTTTTTGGGGTGTTTTCCACTGGTTTTTTTTGGCTGATTTTTGGTGCTTTTGGGGTGATTTTTGCTGGTTTTGGGGGAATTTTGAGATGATTTTGGCTTAATTTGCTGGTTTTGGGTTGATTTTGGCTGGTTTTGGGGTGGTTT
>NW_005078437.1:0-233 GCF_000277835.1 Geospiza fortis | reverse complement strand
GAAATTTGAAGGATTGTGTTGCATGAAATTGTCTGACCATTCTGAATCCACCCACAGAAGTATACAAAGGCTGAAAGATTTAACAGCTCAAATCAAAGAAGATGGTGGATCATGGTTAGACAATTTGTTCAAAGGATGGAGCTTTACAACCTTGCTTGAGAGGACTTTGCAAAACAGGTTTATATGTGTTGGTTGTTTTAGTAGTAATACTAGTAGTAGTACCTTGTATACTT
>NW_005078436.1:0-233 GCF_000277835.1 Geospiza fortis | reverse complement strand
CAGTGCTGTGTTTTGGATTCAGAATGACAATGGTGTTGATAATACACTGATGTTTTGGTTTTTGCTAAGCTGTGTTTATCCTAAGTCAAGGACTTTTCCCCTAGTCTCATGCTGTGCCAGTGAGAAGATAAGCAAATGAAACTGGGAGGGAGCATAGCTGGGATGGGTGTCTTGAACTGACCAACTGTATTCCACACCATACAACATCATGCTCAGTAAATAAACTGGGGGGA
>NW_005078435.1:0-233 GCF_000277835.1 Geospiza fortis | reverse complement strand
TGTGTCTGTGTCTGTGTGTCTGTGATTACAATCCAGCCTGTCAAAATTCCTAATCAAACTGCTGGCGAAAGGGGATTCGTAGACAAAAGGAAACAATGGAAGTCTCGTTAGATCATTTTTCTGGACATTGTTTATGGTCTGGAAGGGATCAATCGTTTCAAAATGTTACGAGTAAAAATGATCCTGTGTGGAATGTAGCTAATCCTTTTAAGTTCCTGTCAACTGTTTCCACT
>NW_005078434.1:0-233 GCF_000277835.1 Geospiza fortis | reverse complement strand
CCTGCTGCCTCCTGTGCTCCTGTGCAGGAGGGGACTCCATTACAAATCTGTTTTCAAGGCACCTGCATGTTTTCACTCTTGATTTTTGTGCAGCAGCAATTTGGGAATTATCATTTCTGTTTTACAGCACTGATCAGCTGCCAGCTCACAAGCCACACATCTGGTGTCACGAGAGGTAAGAAGCTGATTTACCAATTTATAGGAACAGAGACAGATCCTTTTGGGTGGGGTGT
>NW_005078433.1:0-233 GCF_000277835.1 Geospiza fortis | reverse complement strand
GCAGAACCATTAACAGAACATGAAAAAAGGGAATTGGAACAAACCATTGAACGCTGAACACACCACAGCACCCAGGTACCAGTCCAAAACTGGAAAACAATGTTAAAAACTAGTTGGTGGGGTAGTTTATTGGGGATAGGCTGGTGGAAGAAGTTAGGATTTTTCCTTGTATGTGTTACAGCTGTTTTGGTATTCCTTCCTTGTTTAATACTGTCCTGGGTTGACTATATGAT
>NW_005078432.1:0-233 GCF_000277835.1 Geospiza fortis | reverse complement strand
CTCACCGTGTCCCCCTGCCAGCATCCGTGTCACCCTGTCTATCCCCAGTGTCCCCCTGCCAGCTCTTGTGTCCTCCAGTGTCCCCCTGACAGAGCTCCCCGTGTCCCCCTGTGTCTCCCCGTGTCCCCTGGTGTCCCCATCGAGTTCCCGTGTACCCCTGTCAATCCCCCACGTCTCTCTGTGTCACCGCTGTCCCCCCATGTCCCCCATGTCCGGGTACCTCGCAGGGGTGC
>NW_005078431.1:0-233 GCF_000277835.1 Geospiza fortis | reverse complement strand
TGGTAGTCTGGTGGGTTATCACTACTTTGCTTTAGTTTGGGCTGTATTGTGCTTATTAAGAAACACTTTTTTGTTTCATACCAGGAATGATCAAACAAGTGGTCTCCTTTGGCATTCCTACCACACCTGTCCCCAGTATGGGTGTCTGAGCACCTGAAGTCTAAGGCAGGCTGGTTTGCTATCCTAAGAATTAATTCCTGAAAATTCCCATGGCACAGGGGTTAGAACTAGAT
>NW_005078430.1:0-233 GCF_000277835.1 Geospiza fortis | reverse complement strand
GAAGAGGAGTGACTGCAATTTCAGGAAATTACTGATTTTTTTCTTTTTTAATCTTAAAAATAAGATCCATGTGCAAGGATAAAAAAATAAAACCATTATGGAAAGGATAATGAAGACTGAAGAAAATGATCAAGGTATATAAATCATGATGAAAAGAACACATGAAATGGCACTAATAGGTAATGGATCATAGGATAAATGACTAATTAATAACTAATGACCACAGAATTCTG
>NW_005078429.1:0-233 GCF_000277835.1 Geospiza fortis | reverse complement strand
CCCCCCTCCTGATTTTATCCTGGATGTTTCATGATGGATGTCGTGTCAAGTCTTTCCCTTTTTGTTGAAATGTAGAGAAATTGTGCAGATTAAGCTCTATTCATAATGATACTGTGTATGTTCATTTGAAAAGTTTGTGGTGGTGTTAATTTGTAGAGCTGATCTTGAAATGACAAGTTAAGCTTTGAGGCTGGCAGGCTTTCTATATAGTGTATATTTGAACGTTTCCTTCT
>NW_005078428.1:0-233 GCF_000277835.1 Geospiza fortis | reverse complement strand
GGGCAACCTGTTCCAGTATTTCACCACTCTCACTGTACGAACCTTTGTATATCTAATCTAAGTCTACCCTCCTTCAGTTTAAAACATTCACCCTTGTTCTATTGCAATAGGCCCTTCTAAACATTTGTCCCCATCTTTCAAGGCACCCTTCGTGTACTGAAAGACTGCAATAAGGTCATGCCAGAGCCTCTTCTTCTCCAGGGTGGACAATCCCAACTCTCTCAGCCTTTCCT
>NW_005078427.1:0-234 GCF_000277835.1 Geospiza fortis | reverse complement strand
GGGTCTGATACCCTGGCCATCCTATAAGTGCTGTGTGATAGTGTGAACTGCTCCATTATCTTACCTGGTACTGAGGTCAGGCTAACTGGCCTGTAATTACCAGGATCCTCCTTCCTGCCTTTTTTGTAAGCAAGTGTCACATCGGCCAGTTTCCAATCATCTGGAACTGCACCACTGAGCCACGACTCTTGATAAATCTGCCAGCTGCCTCATCACCCTAGGATGGATCCCATC
>NW_005078426.1:0-234 GCF_000277835.1 Geospiza fortis | reverse complement strand
AAAGGTCATTTGGGAATTTTAGTATATGTTTAAAGTTTAAAAAATCCAAAACCAAACAACAAACCAACCCATCCCTGTGCTAATATTAACATCACTTAAAGTAAGAAATAAATTAATTTGATGAAGCATTTATTGAAGAGAATTTAGTCTTCAGGCCCAGCTGAGAAGCCTGATTTCATCTACAGATGGCAATATTCTTTTTCTGAGAATGTTAAAGCTGTAAGATCAAATTTG
>NW_005078425.1:0-234 GCF_000277835.1 Geospiza fortis | reverse complement strand
AGAAACAGTTTTTTCCACTTTTCTCCAGAGAAATATTTTCCAAAACCAGTTAGGGGAGAGGTGTCACTGTTGTATTAGGGACAGATGAATGAAGTGACATGGATCCCCATGTTCTCAAAAGGCAAATGCTGAGTTTATTAGACATCACATTATTTTTATAGACTGTTCGACAAAGCTGGACCTGATTGGTCCTCCATCAACACCCCTCATCATTGGCTAATTAGGAACAACACC
>NW_005078424.1:0-234 GCF_000277835.1 Geospiza fortis | reverse complement strand
AGGGCCACCGTGTCCCCTCAGTGTCCCCAGGGGAACTGCCCGCCCTGTGCCACCCCCACGGGACACTGCTGGTGACCGCCGTGCCATTCCCTTGGGCCTGGGGACAGTGCCCACCTCATGCCACCCCCTGCCTGACCCTCGGTGGTGACACGTGTGGGGTCACACCTGTCCCCTCTCCATGTCCCCACAGCCCCCACCCCGTGTCCCTCTGGCTGCCCCATTGGCCATCCCCAC
>NW_005078423.1:0-234 GCF_000277835.1 Geospiza fortis | reverse complement strand
TGAGGAGCCCCTGCAGCCCTCACAGCTGGAGACTCCAAAGTGTTTTCCTGGAATTCGGAATTTTTAGGGGATTTAGGAAAAAAAAAACCCAAAAAATTGGGATGAAAATGGGAAAAAGCGGCACAAAAATGGCGAAAAACGGCCCAGAAATGATGAAAATTGGCCCAAAATTGACCCAGAATGGACCCAAAATGCAGCTGCACCTGGAAACTCCGGAATGTTTTCCTGCAATTG
>NW_005078422.1:0-234 GCF_000277835.1 Geospiza fortis | reverse complement strand
ACCCTCATAGTGAAGAATTTCTTCCATGTATCTAATCTAGACCTACCTGGTTTCAGTTTTAAGCCATTATCCCTTGTCTGTCACTCCAAGTCACCCTTGACCTTTCTTATAGGCCCCTTTAGGTACTGCAAGGGTCTCCTATAAAGTCTTCCCAGAGTCTCCTGCTCTCCAGGCTGAACAACTGCAGCTCTCTCAGGCTGTCACCATAGGAGAGGTGCTCCAGCATTCTGATCA
>NW_005078421.1:0-234 GCF_000277835.1 Geospiza fortis | reverse complement strand
TGGAGCCAGGGAGCCCCAAAAATGGGAATTTGGGAGGGGAAACCCCAAAATTTGAAGGGAGGGAAGAAAAAAAAATGGGGATTTTGGGCAAAAGGGACCCCAAATGTGGATTTTGGGGAGGAAAACCCCAAAAATTGAAGGGGGGACCCAAAAATGGGAATTTAGGGAGGGGAGACCCCGAAATTGGAGCTGGGGAATCCCAAAATGGGAATTTGGGGAGGGGAATCCCAAAAT
>NW_005078420.1:0-234 GCF_000277835.1 Geospiza fortis | reverse complement strand
TCTAAAGCTCCCAAGCCTCTTGGGTTGACTCCCAGTGTTATGAAAAGGAGGGCAAGGGATTGGCAATTGGGGCAGGTGGAGATAATTGCCTTGGCTTGGTCTCTGGAAATCTTAAATTGACATTCCAAAGCTGGGGCATTCTGATGGAAGAATGCAGGGCTTAGACAACCCTGTTGAAAGACGTGTGGTAAAATGGGGGAAATGCGAGTGGCACTTGCTGCCATTGCTAACAAG
>NW_005078419.1:0-234 GCF_000277835.1 Geospiza fortis | reverse complement strand
CATTCTAGAGAGAATAATGATTTTTTCAGTGGTTTGCCTAAGGGCTTTTGATACCAAAATAGTAACAAGATTCAAAGTACAAAGAAGGTTGATTTAATATTTCTTTAGGGAACTGTCCTGAAGAATATGTAACAATCTGCTTCAGACAAGGAAATGTGAACCCAAAGACATTTTCTAAATACCACATTCTTCCAAGCATTCACATATAATTGCATGACTGCCAATGACAATTGC
>NW_005078418.1:0-234 GCF_000277835.1 Geospiza fortis | reverse complement strand
TGGTGTAGCAAGTCACTGACCATTTCCACTTGGATTATTGGGTCTTCATTCTGTTCCCTGTCTTCCAGCTCAGGGTGCTAGATACTCCAAGATCAACTGGTCTTATTATTAAAAACTGAGGCAAATGTGGCATTAAGTACTTAGGCCTTTTCCTTATCCTTTGTCGATGCGTTTTCCCCTGCATTCAATAAAGGATGGTGCGGAGGAATAGAATGTAAGAAGATAAAGATAGTG
>NW_005078417.1:0-234 GCF_000277835.1 Geospiza fortis | reverse complement strand
TCCTCCTAGTTGTGAGCTGATTACAAATTTCATCCCCTGCATCTTGGGGCAGCTGGCAATGATGCATTCAAGTGCTTGATTGTATAGCTGAGTTTCTTATTGCTGGAATTTACATTCTCTGATGGGATTAAAAAACTTGGAATGTAAGTCTGGAATTTATTTCCTGTCCTGAGGCAGAGCTCAGGTCATTTGCTTAAAGGCATATCCAAGTACCTACAGCCAGTGTCACTGTTC
>NW_005078416.1:0-234 GCF_000277835.1 Geospiza fortis | reverse complement strand
AACAACCCCAAGATGTGAGAGGTAAGTATTTTTATGGTTACCTCTCCTTCAAGTATTAAGGATTTGCTTTGGAAGACAGCATGAGGTACTGTTGATATTTATTTGATTTGGAGAACTAAAGAAATGTCTGAGAAGCATCTCCCCATAAAAATAGCAGGATATATAAATCCTGGTTGGTTGTATCTTCCACGCGAGCCATTCACTTGGTGGGTCACTTCCAACACAGAATATTCT
>NW_005078415.1:0-234 GCF_000277835.1 Geospiza fortis | reverse complement strand
AGCTACATACAATAACAAATCTCATTTACATCACTGCTCAACAGCTCAACATAGGGAACCCAAACTACTGGCCTATCCCTAAGACTACCCAAAAAGAATGAAACAAATATGTTTTGCTTCCCATTTCAGCTGCATTTGGGATTTTTGATTTTTCATTATATTTTAAGATGTACTTGTAGTTTTCTTGTTATGTCTAGGCTCTGAAGTAGGGTTTGTCATTGTTGTGAAACCAAG
>NW_005078414.1:0-234 GCF_000277835.1 Geospiza fortis | reverse complement strand
CAGGAGGGTTGAGGACCCCAAAGTGACCCTGAGGTGACACCAAATCCCTCCCACAGCCCAGGACAGAAGTACAGAAGGGCTGGAGACCCCGAGGTGACCCCAAATCCCTCCCGGTAGGGTCGAGCTGCCCAGGGCCTCTTACCGTGTTGCCCAAATTCCTGAGGCCCACGTGGCCCGAGCCCAGCAGCAGCGTGTGGTGGGTCTGGGGGGGACACAGCGAGGGACACGCGGTGA
>NW_005078413.1:0-234 GCF_000277835.1 Geospiza fortis | reverse complement strand
TCAATAAAAATCCCAATTAATTAAAAAATCTCAATTAATCAAAAAAATCACAATTAATTCAAGATTCCAAATCAATGCAAAATTCCAAATCAATTAAAAAATCAAATTTAATTAAAAATTCCCAATTAATTAGAAATTCCAAATCAATTAAACATTCCAAGCAATTAAAAATTCCAATTCCATTAAAAATCCCAATCAATTCAAAACTCCAAATCAATAAAAATCCCAATTAAT
>NW_005078412.1:0-234 GCF_000277835.1 Geospiza fortis | reverse complement strand
GAAAAGATTGTGGGGCTGAAATGTTTTGTCTTTTGGTGAATCTGTATTGCTTTAAAGGATGGAATTGGTGACTCAGTGGTGTTTTGGAGGGGCATTGGGGTGAGAAGATTGTGGGGTTGAAACATTTTTTCTCTTGGAGATTGAATTGCATCAAAGGATGGAATTGGTGACCCAGTGGTGTCTTGGAGGGGCATTGGGATGAGGAAATTGTGGGGCTGAAATATTTTGTCTTTT
>NW_005078411.1:0-234 GCF_000277835.1 Geospiza fortis | reverse complement strand
GGTCAATGGTGCAACTTAAGTAAACCACGATGCTTCATCTTGAAAAAGCCACTGAAGACTATGGATAAAGACTTGACTTTTCAGCCAGCCATTATAAGAGCATTTGGAGCTAATAGGAAATAGGTAATTTGACCCAAAGTCAAAGCACATGGGTCTTCATTGACTTGGTCCACCAAGGTTGTTATGGACACTAAAAGTTTACATGGCCTTAAGAGGAGACTGGACAAATGCTGC
>NW_005078410.1:0-234 GCF_000277835.1 Geospiza fortis | reverse complement strand
TTTAATAAAGGCATTAAAAAGGACAAAAGTCTCCTGCCCGTGTTTGTTTCACCAGGCACCCATGAAAAACCACTCACTCACTCCCCTCTGCAGCTGGAAAGAGGAGAGGAAATTTAAGAAAGGATTCATAGGTTGAGATAAGGACTGTGAGAGATCGCTCACTAAATACCATCAAGGGAAAACAGGCTCAACTTAGACATATAAAGGGAATTTATTGCTAACAAAATCAGAGCA
>NW_005078409.1:0-234 GCF_000277835.1 Geospiza fortis | reverse complement strand
GGATTCAGTCTGGAGAGATGGAGGGATGGAAGGATCAGATAGAGAGAGAGAAGGATGGAAAGATCAGATACAGAGAGATGGAAGGTGGAGGCATCAGATACAAAGAGATGGAGGGATGGAAGGTTGAGATACAGAGAGATGGAGGGATAGAAGGATCAGAGGTGGAGAGGTGGAGGGATCAGATGTGGAGGATGGAGGGATAGAGGTATCAGATACAGAGAGATGGAGGGTGGA
>NW_005078408.1:0-234 GCF_000277835.1 Geospiza fortis | reverse complement strand
TTTTGGGGCAGGAATTTCAGGATTTTGAGCAGTAATTCCGGTATTTGGGTCAGGAATTCTGGGAATTCCCGGATTTGGGGAATTTTGGGCAGGAATTCCCGGATTTTGGGGCTCTCACGCACGGTCAGGAAGGGGTGCCGGCTGCTCTGCAGCACGCGGCTCTCGGTCACCGTGTGCGCCACCTCGTCCTGAAGGGGGCAAATCCAGCCCAAAGTGACCCAAAAACGCCATTTC
>NW_005078407.1:0-234 GCF_000277835.1 Geospiza fortis | reverse complement strand
GGCTGGATGGTCACACTCAAAGAGTTGAACTCGATAGCCTTGATAGGATCAATTTAGCTCAATGACCAAGTAGAGAGCAGTGACAGGTGGCATTCTTCAGGGATAGGTATTGGTACTGTTGCTGTTTAACCTCTTCTTTTATGACACTGATGATAGGACTGACTGCATCACCATCATTAAATTTATCTGGATGGTGCAGCTGACATGCTGGAGGGAAAGGATGCCATCCAGAGG
>NW_005078406.1:0-234 GCF_000277835.1 Geospiza fortis | reverse complement strand
ATGGGCAAATGTAAAGGTGTAAATGCAGAAGTGCTTCTTTTTAATGCTCAGGCATTCAGAGCAGTGATGAAATTCACTGACAGGAGGTTAAAATGCTTTTGAAGATGAAAGCGCAGCACCCACAGGGGATTTCTTGCGTGCTCTGTGCTTAAGAGGGCACTCAGCATGTGGCTCTTCTGCCATGATTTGTTTAATTCCAGTAGTTATAGAGCTTGGCAGAAGTTGTGCACTGAC
>NW_005078405.1:0-234 GCF_000277835.1 Geospiza fortis | reverse complement strand
ACCCTACCCCTAACCCGAACCCTAACAATTCACAGACGTGTCAGGGGACCCCAAAACCTGGCCATGAACATTTTTGCTGGCACTGGCAGTGGGTGGGATTTGGGAGACACCCCGAGAGTGGCTTCTGCTTTGCCCAAGGTGCCGCTGCCTCGTTTACCAGCCCGTAAAAGGCCGATAATGACAGGGGTGATGGCTGGGGCAGCGCTTCAAAGATGCTGCAAAATGCCGGGAATT
>NW_005078404.1:0-234 GCF_000277835.1 Geospiza fortis | reverse complement strand
CTTTGCTCTCCATTAAACCACAAACCCACGCTCTGTCCTTCTCATTAATACAACCACAGAAACACTGACAGCCTTGGTTGGGAGAACTGTCATTTCCAGACAACTCATTGAGAGCAGTCAATGTTAAAGCCCCTGCCCTGGGTTTCACAGCCGCTCCCCACCTGTGCCCATCCCTGCAGGGCAGGACCAGCATCAGGATGACCTGTGGAAAGAGCTGGTGACAGTGGCAGGTCC
>NW_005078403.1:0-234 GCF_000277835.1 Geospiza fortis | reverse complement strand
GAATGTGTTAGGGGAGACAGTTCGGATTAGTCCAGGTTTAAGCTAAGGCAAACCTGTCTGTGGGACTGTTTTTGCTCGATGACCCGGATGTACTTGGTATCTAATGCGGTTGGATGGGGAAACGTGATGTGTACCTGAAAGAATTTGATTTTTAGGTGAGAGCAGTCTGTAATATTTTGTTGTATAATATTAGTAGCTGAATGCCACAACTAGCATGGATAGTAAGTATGGACT
>NW_005078402.1:0-234 GCF_000277835.1 Geospiza fortis | reverse complement strand
AAATTAGGACTAACCCTAACTCTAAGCATAATTCTAAACCTAATCCTAATCCTAACTCAAACCACAAACCTAAACAAAATCCTAAATGTAAACCTAAACATAATCCTAATCCTAAACCTAATCCTAAACCTCGCCCTAACCCTAAACCTACCGTAACTCTAATCCTAACCTTAAACCTATACCTAATCCTGACCCTAATCCTAATGCTAAATTTAACACCAATCCCAATCCTAA
>NW_005078401.1:0-234 GCF_000277835.1 Geospiza fortis | reverse complement strand
GTTTTTGCAGGCATGGGGGGTACAACATCAGATGGGAATTCCACACTCCCCTACTGGTCAGGCTGTAATAGAACGCACTCACCAAACTTTAAAGCAAGTCCTCGCCCACCAACGGGGAGATGTCCAAGCTCTGTCCCCACAGCTCAGACTTTGTAAAGCGCTCTTTACTATCAATTTTTTGAATTGTTCTTTCGACAGACCGGAGCCGCCAGTCCTGAGACACTTCCACCAGCA
>NW_005078400.1:0-234 GCF_000277835.1 Geospiza fortis | reverse complement strand
TTTTTTTGGAATATTTTTGGTATTTTTCAGGAATTTTTTTGGTATTTTTTGGGAATTTTTTGCCATTTTTTTGCAATTTGTTGTGATTTTTTAAATTAATTTTTTCATGAATTTTTTTGAATTTTTGTGCTGTTTTTTGCAATATTTTTTATTATGTTTGCTGGAATTTTTTAGGAATTTTTTGGGGAATTTTCTCGTAATGTTTTGGGAATTTTTTCATAATTTTTGGGGAAT
>NW_005078399.1:0-234 GCF_000277835.1 Geospiza fortis | reverse complement strand
CAGTGCCTCACCACCTTCACAGCAAAGGGCTTCTTCCTAATATCTAAGCTAAACTTACTTTCTGTCGCTTTAAATCCATTTCTCCTCATCCTGTCGCTACAGACCCTTGTGAAAAGTCCCTCTTCAGCTCTTTTGTAGCCCCCTTTAGGTATTTGAAGGCTGCTCTAAGGTGTCTCCAAGAGCCTTCTCTTCTCCAGTTACACAACTCCAGCTCTCTCAGCCTGTCTTCATAGC
>NW_005078398.1:0-234 GCF_000277835.1 Geospiza fortis | reverse complement strand
GGGGGGATTAATGGGATTTGGGGTGTCAGTGGGATTTGGGGTGCTCAGAGCAATGTAGGATGCTCAGCGTGGTTCAGGAAACCCAGAACAACTTGGGGGAAATCAGAGCAGCTGTGGGGCAGTCTGGGGGTCCCAGCTGTCCCCTCAGCCCTCTGTTCTCCCCCCAGGAGAAGTTCAGCCCCGTGAAATATTTCTCCATCGACCGCGTGTTCCGCAACGAGAGCCTGGACGCGA
>NW_005078397.1:0-234 GCF_000277835.1 Geospiza fortis | reverse complement strand
TAGGCTGTAAAAACATTCAGAGCTTGAATAATGACTTCAAAGCCTAAAGGATCCTTTCTTTTTCTCCAGTTTTAAACCTCAAGTTCCTTATTTGCAATAAGCAATATAGCCCCATGCATAAACAGTGTAAGATACTAAAGATCTGTACCAAGAATTGTATCCTTTCTGTACCATAATTCTTCCCACCAGAGAGAAGAGCAACACTAGTCTCAGAAAAATCCCTTTCCCAACCAA
>NW_005078396.1:0-234 GCF_000277835.1 Geospiza fortis | reverse complement strand
GATGATGATGAGCCTTGAAAGGGTTAATGGAACATCGTCCTCAAACAGCCCGAAATGGCCATGAAAGGGTTAAAGTGTGGTCGAAATGGGCCATGAAAGGGTTAATATGGTGTCAAAATTGGCGTGGAAAGGGTTAATGAACCACTAGCCCAAAGCAACCCAAAAAAGCCGCAAAAATCCGCCCAAAAATCGACAAAAATTCCCCCAAAAAGCCCAAATATCCTCCCAACAAAA
>NW_005078395.1:0-234 GCF_000277835.1 Geospiza fortis | reverse complement strand
GGAGCAGGGCAAGGATTCCTGTCCCTGCGGGGGAAGCGCTGGCACGAACTGACCGTAACTCCATCACATCTCCCTGCGCTGCTGGGCAGAGGAGGGAGGGAACTGGTGGTGGTGTTGAATTTTTACATTCATCATTACAAAGCAGAGTCACAAGTGAAGTTCCGCTAGAGTCTTTAAAACCTAAGATCACAGGCAAAGACTCTCTAATTAAAGTTAGAAAGTGGTGTGTTTATT
>NW_005078394.1:0-234 GCF_000277835.1 Geospiza fortis | reverse complement strand
CTGGGGACAGGGGACACCTCAGCACCCCTGGGGACAGGGACACCGCCTGGTGGCCTTGGGGACACTGCCTGGGGACACCTCAGCACCCTTTGGGGACACCTCAAGCCAGGCAAGGGGATGGGGACACCTCAGTCCTGGTGGCCCTGGGGACACCGCTGCAGGCACCGCAGGACAGGGACGGGGAGAACAGGCAGGGGACAGGGAGGGGACAGGGGGGACACACTGGGGACACAC
>NW_005078393.1:0-234 GCF_000277835.1 Geospiza fortis | reverse complement strand
TCCCAGAAAAAAACCCCAAAATTCCCAGAAAAATCCGCGGAATTTCAGGCAAAATCCCCCAAATTCTCCAAAATTCCAAGCTTTCCACCCAAAAATCCAAGATTTCCACCCAAAATTCCACTAGTTCCACCCAAAATCCAACGGGAAAGCCCCAAATTCCCAGGATTCCATCCAAAATTCCAAAGATTCCACCCAAAATCCCCGAAATTTCACCCAAAATCCCCGTGGGGCGCA
>NW_005078392.1:0-234 GCF_000277835.1 Geospiza fortis | reverse complement strand
GGTGAGGAGCAAAGTCAAGACCCTGAATTTTGCAAGAGCAAAATTCCAGCTGTTTAAGGAGCCAGTGAAAGAGATCCCCTAGGAAACTGTCCTTAAGGACAGAGGTGCTAACCAGAGCTGGCAGCTCTTTAAAGCCACTTTTCCTACAGTGCAAGAGCTCTCTATCTGAGTGTGCAGGAAATTGAGCAAGGCAGGCCAGAAACTAGCATGGCTGAGCAAGGATCTGCTTCTCAA
>NW_005078391.1:0-234 GCF_000277835.1 Geospiza fortis | reverse complement strand
CAAAATGCTGCTCTCAGCTCTCCAACAGAGTGCAGGGGAGCAAAAAACACTGAGCCCTGCAGCAATGTGCAGGGCATGGTAGGCTCTTGCAGGACACCACCCTATACCTTCAGCTGGAGAGACTTCTGGCTCTCCGGGCTCAGCAACTGCTGCCGCCTCTTCTGCTGCTTCCACCTCTTCCTCCTCTTCCAGGACCTCAGCTTCAGGCATCTCAGGCACTTCAAAGATATTAGT
>NW_005078390.1:0-234 GCF_000277835.1 Geospiza fortis | reverse complement strand
CTGAGGCAAAGAAGGCATTAAGCACTTTTGCCTTCTCCCCATCTGTAGTTACTAAGTTCCCTCCAGCATCCAGTAGAGAACAAAGGTTGGCCTTACCCTTCCTTTTGCTGTTAATATGTATGTAAAAACATTTTTTATTATTATTTACAAAAGTTGCCAAATTAAGTTGCAACTGAGCTTTGGCATCCCTAATTTTTTTTCCTCCACGCCCTAGCAACCCTCTTAAATACTTCC
>NW_005078389.1:0-234 GCF_000277835.1 Geospiza fortis | reverse complement strand
CAAACCATTCCAGGATTCTGGGATTCTGTGAATTCAGAGGTTGGAAAGAAACAGGAAAAAAAACATTTTTGTTTTCCCGTAGAGTGAGTGAGGAGGAGGAGTGGAATATTCACTCAAACCAAAAAAACCTGTCAATAAATGGCTTTTTGGGGGGGCTGAGAGCAGGGAAAGGTGCAGCCCACGGCTCCTGCCCAGCAAATTCCAGGCGATTTGGGATCTTTTCCTCCTGCAGTG
>NW_005078388.1:0-234 GCF_000277835.1 Geospiza fortis | reverse complement strand
GGTCAGCCCCGCTGGGCTCTACTGCTCAGCATCCCTGAGTCGTCTTGGGCAGGCGAGCCCACTGTGCCAGAGCTTTACTGCACTTAGTGCTACCAAACACTGTTTACACAAATCTGCCTCCGCTTGCGGTTCCTGCTGTCAGTGACCCCGCCCGCAGCTTTTTCCTACCTTTCTTTCATTTGTGTCTTGCTGGCCATGGGTCTCTTACCTCCCTTTTTCTCCACATCCCTTGCC
>NW_005078387.1:0-234 GCF_000277835.1 Geospiza fortis | reverse complement strand
AGAATTGCTGGCATCGCGTTAACTTCTGGAAAGTCTTCCACCTTAGTTTTCACACTATGTCTCTTCCTGCAATGCTTGTCTCTGGGATTCATAGACAACCCTGATGCGTTGAATCCATGGCAATTCAGATTTCTTGAACAGGGAACAGCACGGGGAAACACCTTGAATAGGCTGGGAACAGGGGCAACACTCGAAGGAGCTATCAGCCCTTTTCTGTTCTACATGCTGTGCCTG
>NW_005078386.1:0-234 GCF_000277835.1 Geospiza fortis | reverse complement strand
ATAGTGGAAGGTTAGGGGGTGGAACAATAGTAGGGGGTGGAACAAGAGGATCTTTAAGTTCATCTTTTATTCTCTTCATCCAACTCTGCTTTACACAGCTAAGGGACAAGACAACTTTGACTGTCCATGCATGATAAAAGGGCATTTAAAAGAGGAAATACAAATCATTACCTCCTTCCACCCTTGCATACATCAGTGAAATTTACTATTAGGAGCACTAATGAGTGATTACAA
>NW_005078385.1:0-234 GCF_000277835.1 Geospiza fortis | reverse complement strand
ACCCCTAAAATACCCCAAAAATATCCCAAAATCTTTTTTTAGGATTTGTGGGATTTTTTTCATGGCTTTTTCAGGCTTTTCTGTGCTTTCTGAGCCTTTTATCCTTTTGGGATTTTTTTCCAGATTTGGGATTCTTTTTAGGATTTGAGATTGTTTTTCTGTATTTGTGATTTTTTTTAAATTCGGGATTTTTTCCATATTTCGGGTTTTTTTCCATATTTGGGGATTTTTTTC
>NW_005078384.1:0-234 GCF_000277835.1 Geospiza fortis | reverse complement strand
GCAGTTTGTGGAGAACTGTTGCCTGTGGGATGGGCTCTACATTGGAGAACTGTCTCCTGTGGGAGGGAGCAGGGGAATAACTGCTCTCCCTGAACAGTGGCAGAAACAACATGAGATGAACTGACCATAATCCCCCATTCCCTGTCTGTCTGTCCTACAGGGGGAGGAGGTAGACTGGGAAGGAGGGAGGGGTGAGGGGATGTGTTGTTAAGGTTTTATTTTACTTCTCATTAT
>NW_005078383.1:0-234 GCF_000277835.1 Geospiza fortis | reverse complement strand
AAATACAGCATCCACCATTTCAAGATGTCCTTCTTTTTCTATAGCCACATCTTCTAAGGAGATGTTATTAAATTTATGGGAATAGAATTCTCAGTCACTCTTGAGTAAATTTAAATAGGCGAATTCTATTTTATCTTACTTCAGTATTCCCATCTGGCTGCTGTCAGCAAGTATCATTCTGTCTGCCAAACTGAGTTTATTGTTCTGCAGGGCTCTGAGATGGAAATTAGGAAC
>NW_005078382.1:0-234 GCF_000277835.1 Geospiza fortis | reverse complement strand
ATGGCCTCTTGATGGTGCCCTGCAGCTCTTTGGTCACTCCCTGTTTCCTCTGGAATGGTGCGCAGGGATTTAGTGGAGGCATGGATGGGAATAATGGATAAACATGGAATGAGATGTTAATCGGATAACCATGGAATAACGTGGATAAACCCTCCAGCAGAGCTTTGGCAATGAATCCCCACCGCTGTGGATCCTTTGGGGGCACAGAACCCTATGAAAAACCCTTGGAATTTC
>NW_005078381.1:0-234 GCF_000277835.1 Geospiza fortis | reverse complement strand
ATAGAAGTAGCAGCAAGAAATCAATGAGCAGCCAGGTTTTGAGTATCAATAGTAAGAATTTATTTCAAGTATTCTCTTTAGTTATTTAAGGCATCCAGTGTTGTCCAGTATACCCCCTGTTTAGTGAACCGTTTCCTTTGCTGGTACACCCATGTAGCTTTATATTGAAGTGTCTGCAGTAGGCTAAAATCAGTCCTGTACCTAAGGAAAGAGAGATCAAACCCCTTTTTTTTT
>NW_005078380.1:0-234 GCF_000277835.1 Geospiza fortis | reverse complement strand
GTCTTCATGCCATCCTGTAGATTAAATTAATACATTTTATTTCTTCTTCTGGTTCTATCCTGTTGTATTTTCACTCCCTGATAACGAGGGTCAATAAATTGTTATTTTTTCAGCACTTTGGTTTCTGTTACCTTGTCTTTCAGGTAACATTGTCCCCAAATCTGGGAAGTCACCTAATTATTTTTACACCTTTTCCTGAGTTAGTGACATGAAAAAGCATTTCAGCATTTCACA
>NW_005078379.1:0-234 GCF_000277835.1 Geospiza fortis | reverse complement strand
GAGGGAGGGAAGGAGGGAGGGAGGGAAAAGGAAAACCTCAGAAACACAGATCCGGTGATTCTGTGCTGAGTAGTGAGGAGTGTCTTCTGATATCGCTTTACACTTTTCAGTATAGCAAAATTTACTTGAATGGTTTTCTGCAGCTATTGTTCCTATTATAGAATATTGTCCTGATATACTTGGCCTATAATTCTTGATCACATTTTGAAATGAGAATCTTTGTGCTTTTTTTTT
>NW_005078378.1:0-234 GCF_000277835.1 Geospiza fortis | reverse complement strand
CCCAAAAGCTTTGGGAAGGGCTGAGGGTTGTCTTTGTGCCACCCTCAGTGGGTTATGGGGATTTGGGGCACCCCAAAAGCTGTCGGGAGGGGGTGAGGGCTGTGTTCTTGCCGCCCTCAAGGGGTTATGGGGGTGTTAGGGGCACCCCAAAAACTCCAAGGAGGGGGTGAGGGTTGAGTTTGTGCCACCCTTGGGGGGTTATGGAGGGTTGGGGGTGTTAGGGGCACCCCAAAA
>NW_005078377.1:0-234 GCF_000277835.1 Geospiza fortis | reverse complement strand
CAATCTGAACCTCCCTTGGCACAACTTTAGGCTGTTTCCTCTTGTACAGTCACTTGTTAGCTGGGAGAAGAGACCAACCCTGCTAAAACCTCCAAATATTTCCAGAGTCAGGAGATTTGAATGTATGGTTTAAATCCACCACCAGTTCAGAACTTGAAAACAATTTTCTTTCCCCTTTGTTATCATGCTTTATCAGGTCAGGGTGCCCCCAGCCAGGGAATAACATGCTCTGAC
>NW_005078376.1:0-234 GCF_000277835.1 Geospiza fortis | reverse complement strand
AAAACAAGTGATTGGTGTTTTTCACCCATGGGTACCCTGGGCCCTGAAACGGGGACCCCACACAGGTGGCACCCCTGGAGCCCCTCTGACCCCACCTGGGGAGCCCAGGGAAGGAACCTCTGGGATTGCCAGGAGCCTTTCAATGGATCTCGAGGCCATTTCTATTGCATGGAGTGGTTTGGAGGGGTGGGTGGTCAGGATCTGTGGGGTGGTTTGATGGAGCTGGAGTGGCTG
>NW_005078375.1:0-234 GCF_000277835.1 Geospiza fortis | reverse complement strand
CTCCCCCCTCCTCTGCCCTGTGCATCCTGTCTGTATCTTGACACGGAAATCGGCTGAAATAAACTTTCAAACACAATGGGAAGCCTTTGGAAGCAGGAATTCCGTATCTGCACAGAAGGATCTCTCCCTGATCTCTGTGTGGTGAGACTTTACAACAGGGGATTGTTTTATCCATCATAACCACATAGAGTCATTAAAGTGTGTTTATTATCTAATACATAAACATCACTTTCC
>NW_005078374.1:0-234 GCF_000277835.1 Geospiza fortis | reverse complement strand
CCATTGATTTGCCCTATAGGGACCCCCCTGCCACATAATGAGCCATTGCTTTGCCCTGTAGGGGACCAAAAAAAAAAATCAGGAAAAAAATCATAAAAAATCTGAAAAAATTCCGTAAAAAATCCGATTTAATTTCTAATTAGCCCCTAATTATTTCTGCAGTGATTAATGATTTTGGGGGTGGCAGACCCCCCTGTTTGTGTCGTTTTTCCTGGCCCTGCAGGGGATGGCAGC
>NW_005078373.1:0-234 GCF_000277835.1 Geospiza fortis | reverse complement strand
AGTAACCAAGAAAAAAGATATAAACAAAGAATAAAAAAGTTAGTAGCAGTAGTACAGGAAGAAAGGCAAAGAAAACGCAATCAAAAACCACCCAGACAAGAACCACCTCAGCTAAGCAAGAACCAGTGTGCAATCTACAAAAGAACTAGTCACTAGAAAGATGAATGCCCAGAACAGAGACGAAGTAACCAACAAGTAGCTGCACATGTACAAAACAACTAAAGAGGACCGGGG
>NW_005078372.1:0-234 GCF_000277835.1 Geospiza fortis | reverse complement strand
ATCCAAACCATTCCATGATTCCATGATAAAGAGAATCTCAGATGTGATTCCCAATGGGATCCTGGAGGCCCTGGAAAGCAGGATGTGAATTGCACAGGGAACAGGGGAAAATCCCATGGGATGCTTCCTTATTTATTGCTTTCATTTTCTGATGGACATCGGGATTTGCAGCTGGATATTGGGATAAATGGAATAAAACATTTGGATTTTTCAGCTGGATATTGGGATAAAGGG
>NW_005078371.1:0-234 GCF_000277835.1 Geospiza fortis | reverse complement strand
AGAGTGTCTGCTCGCCTCCTTTCTGGTTCGTTAGCTTCGCTGGACAGCCTCGTATTCCCTCCGCCCAAGGGTCAGGGTGTGAAGCCTCCCACCTCAGCCGTGCGAGGTCACGACCCTAGGCTGCGATCTTGCCGAGCCCGCCTCTCGCCCAGAGCTGCTGCTCGCTGCTGCAGATCGCTGCCCCCAAGGACTGCTGGCTGCGTGCTGCCAAGCTAGCCGGGATTTTCGGCGGCA
>NW_005078370.1:0-234 GCF_000277835.1 Geospiza fortis | reverse complement strand
AACTTGTGGGTTGAGATAAGAACAGCTCAATGACTGAAATAAAGTGAAATATAATAATACCAATTATAATAATAACAATAATAACATATAATGATAGCAATAAAAATGAGAGGAAGAGAGAGATAGAACCCAAGAGAAACCAGTGCTTGCACAGTACAATTGCTCACCATCCTCTGACTGATTCTCAGCCTACCCATGAGCAGTGACCAGTGGCTCCTGGGCAACTCCCCCCAG
>NW_005078369.1:0-234 GCF_000277835.1 Geospiza fortis | reverse complement strand
AGTAGATGGACATAGGGATTGAAAAGATTAAAATCCAAAAAAACCTTTGAATTAGCTGAGATGGCTGCGTCTGTATTCTGCCAGATATTACCAGCTTCCTGCTCTTTCTCAATTTTCAGTTTTGTCTTATTTTTGTTGCCGTCTTGGGATTTGGCCAGTGTTAAATTCAGGACAGTTCATGGAAAAGTCTGTCACCACAGCAAAAGATGAAAAGCACATGATGAATAAGAGAAA
>NW_005078368.1:0-234 GCF_000277835.1 Geospiza fortis | reverse complement strand
AATGATAAACCACTCAGAGCGATTAGTGGTGTGAGACCAAAAAGAGCAGTTACAGCTCGCAGGCAAGACAAAAAGAAAAAAGAATATTGTTCTCCGTATTGTTCTCGTTCTTCGTGTCATTCTCCATGCCGCTCCCCTTTGTATCCCCCCTTGCCTGAAACATCATCAGATGAATTTGAAGAAAAGAAGAAGAAGAAATCAAACTCATAAATCAAAATACCCTGAACTTAATGA
>NW_005078367.1:0-234 GCF_000277835.1 Geospiza fortis | reverse complement strand
TAGCTAAACTCTTAACTCTTTCAATTTCTTTAAACCCTTGATTAATTTTACCCCTTTTTCTATAGGGTTAGTAAATTATTTTACTAATACACAGATTCTTCTGCATCTAACCAAGTCATATGGTAAGTATCTTTCAAGGCTATACCATATGCTCTTGACAAGGAAGTCAAAACTGCTACTCGTTGTAGCATCCTCCAATTCCGCATAAGTATTGCAATGGACAAAATTAAGCTT
>NW_005078366.1:0-234 GCF_000277835.1 Geospiza fortis | reverse complement strand
CTGCGCGTCCATGGTGGGGTTCCAGTCCGAGTCGTAGAACACCACGGTGTCGGCCCCGGCCAGGTTGACGCCGACGCCGCCCGAGCGCGTCGAGAGGATGAAGCAGAAGATGCGCTTGTCGGCGTTGAAGCGCTCCATGAGGGCCTGCGCAGGTGAGCGGGCAGGTGAGGGCACCTGGGGCGCGCCTGGGGCACACCTCAGGTACCCGGGGTACTCCTGGGGCACACCTGGGGC
>NW_005078365.1:0-234 GCF_000277835.1 Geospiza fortis | reverse complement strand
TTTTTGTTATTCCTGGAAAAAACGTGGAAATTCCATGGAAATTCCCATCCTGGAGCTGTGTGGTTAAACCTCCCTGAGGGAGAAGTTGTTCCCTTGGGCAGGGAATGGGAATGAAGGGGTTGGGGTGGAGAACTGGGACCACAGGAGGCTTCTCCCAAGTTTAGAGCCTGCTTGGTTTGGGGCAATAAAAAACTGGGAAATATTCACTCTGAAATTCTCATTTTGGAAGAGCAA
>NW_005078364.1:0-234 GCF_000277835.1 Geospiza fortis | reverse complement strand
TGATTCTACAAAAACTTTGATCTTGGTTTCTGGAAGAAGCAAGAGCCGCAGTTCCACGTTCCAGCTGTAATATAGGGATGGCTGGACTGTAAGCAGTTATTACAGTAACACCCATCAGAGCACCTGGCTCTCTGAAAGAGCCCTGCTATTTACACAGAAATAAAAAGAACCTGAATTCTACCATTTCCAGATGGTTTTCTCTTGAGTGGCTAAATAAACTCAAAAGCTGAAAGT
>NW_005078363.1:0-234 GCF_000277835.1 Geospiza fortis | reverse complement strand
GGGCACAAAGCCCACCCACAGGGCCTGGGGACACCAGAGAATCCCTCAGAACAAATCTGCTTGGAGGTGCCAGGACAGCCTTGCAATTGACACAGGGACTCAGAGCACCTGGAGCACAGCCCAGGGAAATATGCAACTGCAATCTTCCTCTGCAGGAAGAAGGACAACTTCTGCCTCTCCTCAGCTGCCATCCCTGTGACATCAGCTCTGCTGCCCTCTACCTGAGCAGAAAAA
>NW_005078362.1:0-234 GCF_000277835.1 Geospiza fortis | reverse complement strand
ATTGTGACACAATGGTCTCCAGCGCTCTATGAGGCTGCACCGTGAAACTTTGGACACTTGCTTCCATGAGATTCCATGGTGTTGCTATGGTTCCCATGGTCCCATGAAGCCCCTCTTTGTAACAATTCAGACTTGGTTCCATGAGATTCCACAGTGTCACAGTATTTTCCTTGGTTTCTTGAGAACCTGATGTGTTGACAGTTGAGGCTTGGTTCCATGAGTTTCCATTCCATC
>NW_005078361.1:0-234 GCF_000277835.1 Geospiza fortis | reverse complement strand
GGACAGGGAGGTGATTTGGGACAGCCAACAAGGCTTCACCTAGGGCAAGTCCCGCCTGACCAAGCTAGGCCTTCTAGGAAAGGGCGACTATACCAGTGAGCAAGTGATACAGATTCCATTTATCTGCACTTCCATAAACTCTGACACAGTTTCCCACCACAATACCCCTGGCATCAATGCAGGCTGTTGGATGAACAGATTGAGGGAAGCTCTGCCAAGAAGGACTTGGGGGTG
>NW_005078360.1:0-234 GCF_000277835.1 Geospiza fortis | reverse complement strand
TGTGTGTGTGTGTGACTTTCACTTTGAATCCTTCTGCCCTCAATTTGGCAGAGAGAGAAGAACAGACAAGCTTCTGCTCAACCCAGCTGAGCAGATTAAATGAAAATTCAAGATCATCAACTGCAAAATAAAGGGATTTAATGTCTGCCTCCTGGTGGAAAGTGTGTCAGCCATGACATCAGTCTTTTTGGAGTGCTAGCCAACAACATAATCACAGAATCACAGAATGCTTTG
>NW_005078359.1:0-234 GCF_000277835.1 Geospiza fortis | reverse complement strand
AAAAAATCATTTGTTAACTACTGGCAAATAAACTCCTGTCCAGCTCACAACTCTCAGGAGCAATTTGCAAACAAAAAGGGAAGTTGGGCTGTGTAAAAGTGGAACATTTTATATGTTCACATAAATAATGGGCTCATTTTAGGAGTGGTGTAATTGTGGTACATGGGACTGTGGGAGTTCCCTTCAGTGGTTAGCAGAGAGTGCATTTCTATCAGGGAAAAAGACAACAAAAAA
>NW_005078358.1:0-234 GCF_000277835.1 Geospiza fortis | reverse complement strand
CCTGTCTTTCTGTTTTAAACCACTAACATTTTGTAATCACCTTTCCTTATAACCATAACTATTTCCATTCTGTGCATTTCCTTGCTTATTAAAACATACTTTTATTAAACAGATCTTCTTCAGCCTCACATTTCACCCCAAGCAGCTGGTAGAGCTCCTGCTCCTACTCCTGCTCCTGCTGCTAAGTGTGCTTTTCAAGCACTCACAGGATGTGGGTTCCCAGCCAGCATCTCC
>NW_005078357.1:0-234 GCF_000277835.1 Geospiza fortis | reverse complement strand
CTCCTCCTCCTCCTCCTGTTTAATCATTCCCACCCTGTCTGTCCCTGAGCCCCTCCCTGCTCCCAGACTCAGCAAACCCTGAGCTCAGTGACCTTCAGGGGGACACTGGGAATGGCATTATTCAGGGAAGTTTTGGTTTCAGGAACAGCTGGTAGGGGAGAGGGGTTGAGGGAGGGATAAATTTCTCATTATTGGCAGTGATTTCTCAACTTGGGAACTTCCAGGCTCCTTTCT
>NW_005078356.1:0-234 GCF_000277835.1 Geospiza fortis | reverse complement strand
TTTTTTTGTTTGTTTTCTTTTTTTGCAATTCCATTGAAAATTCACTTAAACAGAATGATGTTCTGAGCCTCATTGCAAACCATGTTTTTCAGTCTGATCTCAGCCTTTCCAAATGGCATCTCCAAACAGCTTTTTCTTACAGACCACACTTGGGTCTGTATGTGCATCATCTCAGGGGATGACTACGTGTCTGTCAGAGCATTTACAAGGCTGCTCTGGACATTGGAGAGCCAA
>NW_005078355.1:0-234 GCF_000277835.1 Geospiza fortis | reverse complement strand
AAACAGTGCTGATAACACAGGGATGTTGTAGCTCTTGCTGAGCAGGGCTTTCACTGAGTGGAGGCCTTTTCTGCCTCAGCAAGTAGGCTGAAGATGCACAGGGATTTATACAGGGACACAGCCAGGACCTGACCCCATGTGACCAAAGAGATATTCTGTAGCATATGGCATCACCTTCAGCATATAAAGTTGGGAAAAGAAGGAAGGTGGGGGAACATTTGGAGTGATGGCATT
>NW_005078354.1:0-234 GCF_000277835.1 Geospiza fortis | reverse complement strand
TGACATGGGTTTGGGGCTTTTATGGGACTGGGGGTTTTTATGGGAAATGGCAACCAGGGCTGCCATGGATTTGGTGTTTTTATGGGAAATGGCAGCCAGGCCTGACATGGGTTTGGGGGTTTTTATGGGATTTGAGGTTTTTATGGGAAATGGCAGCCGGGGCTGACATGGATTTGGGGCTTCTATGGGTTTGGGGTTTGTATGGGTTTGGGGTTTTTATGGGATTTGGGGTTT
>NW_005078353.1:0-235 GCF_000277835.1 Geospiza fortis | reverse complement strand
GGTCAACAAAAATCAACAGGACCCCTGCTGCTGAAAAGTCTTCTATGCAGATTCTGCAGTTGACAGCAGCTTTAGCTACAAACAAATCCAATGCTGTCCCCAATCCTGGCACAAGAGGCCAAAAGTCCTCACTGGAACCCCTTAGTTAAATATTTGACTAAGAAAATATTTTCAGTAACCACGCTCAACAACTGCTTTTCAGGCAACCTTTACTAAACCTTCAGGTGTCTTTCCA
>NW_005078352.1:0-235 GCF_000277835.1 Geospiza fortis | reverse complement strand
AAAAATTCAATTTTCACCCCCAATTTTTGCACCCAAATTGAAGGAAAAAATCCTCCAAAAAATTTTAAAAAAATTTCATTTATTTTCCTAAAAATTCCCCAATTTTCCAAATATTTTTAGGGGGAAAAAACCCCAAAAAATTCAATTTAAAAATCAAAATTTTTGGCATTTTTGGACAAAAAATTCTCATTTTTCACCCAAAATCCCCAAATTTTTTGGGCAAAAAATTCAATTT
>NW_005078351.1:0-235 GCF_000277835.1 Geospiza fortis | reverse complement strand
ACCAAAATCCAGAATAAATTGAATTTTCCAGGTTTTTTTTTAACCCCCTCGGGGTCTCCCCGCCGCAGGCAGTGAGGAGTCATTCAATCATTTATTTTGTCCGTTTTTAGGGCTTTTTTTGCCCAGATGTTTGCCTTTTTTTGGTCCTTTTTTTTCCAATTTTTGTCCTTTATTCCCTTTTTTTGTCCATTTTCCTCTTTTTTGGTCCTTTTACCTTTTTTCCTTTTTTTTTTTT
>NW_005078350.1:0-235 GCF_000277835.1 Geospiza fortis | reverse complement strand
TTTTAATACCTTTCTAGTCACTAAGATCATTGTCTCTAACACGTAGTTTTTACAGTAGACGGGCACGGATTAGAATAGCTATTGTGCTGGGATTAGTGATAATGATTCATAAGGTGTTTACAAAGATACTAGAGTCTGTTCAAGATATGTATATTTTATAGTTTTTTCATCCTACTCTGTGTCCCAGTTCCAGCAGTATGTTCTAAAGATTTATTAGTAATTGCACCCGGTTTGT
>NW_005078349.1:0-235 GCF_000277835.1 Geospiza fortis | reverse complement strand
AAGGTTCTGCCTCCAAGCAAGTAATTAGCAACCCTTATAATTGGTAGGTACAGGTTACGATTCTTTAGAAGTTTTGACGTGCATTCCTCTTTGACTTGTTAAATAAATCTTTAAAAGACCAGTGTATTTCCTTAGGTATGTCCTTACTTTCCTCTCTGAAGATTTCCATTTATAGTTTTTGAAATATTGGCAAGTATGCAGAAGATATAGGTTGTGCTATTGCAAAACCCAGCAC
>NW_005078348.1:0-235 GCF_000277835.1 Geospiza fortis | reverse complement strand
AAAAAAAAAATTCTGGCTAATATCCTTGAGTTAATGGTTGATTTTCTTTTTGAAATACAGATTGATATTTGTGCAGAAGAGCTGGGGAATAATGTAAGGCCAGCTGCAACTTTATTAGGTGACATAAATGCCGTGACTGAGCAGGTAACGTAATGTCCTATGTCCTCTGATTTTGACCTCAATTTCCTCTGATTCATGTGATCTAATTTTCCAGTTAAAAATAAAAGAAAAAAAA
>NW_005078347.1:0-235 GCF_000277835.1 Geospiza fortis | reverse complement strand
CACACACAGAAGTTTTTGAGATCAGCAGAGGTCAACTTTAATGCAGTCCAACTTCCCTCTGCCATGTGCTCTCGCTGTCAGCTACAAGCTGCAATGCTGAGGCAGCTCTAAAGCAATGAGCCTTTTCCAGGGAAAGCTCCATGTTCAGACTAAGTCTCCAGGGAGGTGCCTTTTGCCAAGTGCCTCCATTTTCAAACTGCAAAGAGCACCTCTTGCACAAAGGACAGAACGGTGC
>NW_005078346.1:0-235 GCF_000277835.1 Geospiza fortis | reverse complement strand
GCGGACCCACCAGAGCTTGAAGAAAATTCTAGACCATCAAAAGCTAGCGATGAAGATGGAGTCTCCGCAGTCCAGACTCTCGCGGGCGCTCTTTACGTTAAACTTCCTCAATTGTTCTTTTGATAATTTCGATCCCCCAATAATAAGGCATTTCGGGTTTCATGAAGATCTTAAACTTAGGAAAAAACCCCCGGTGCTTGTCAGGGATCCGGAGACGTGGAAGGTAGAGGGACCG
>NW_005078345.1:0-235 GCF_000277835.1 Geospiza fortis | reverse complement strand
ATGGTTCTTTAAAGTTTTATATCCCTGACAGGACCTGCCATGGCACCCCAAACCTTTATAACCCTGCCAGGACCTGTTTATTGCGCCCCAAACCTTTATAACCCTGCCAGGACCTGCCCATGACACCCCAAAGTTTTATAACCCTGCCAGGACCCGGCTGTGATCTCTTTCAACCCCCTTTAACCCTGCCAGGACCTGATCAAGCCCCGCCCCATCACTAAACCACGCCCCCTCG
>NW_005078344.1:0-235 GCF_000277835.1 Geospiza fortis | reverse complement strand
GGTGGGAAGATGTTTGTTTGGTGGGAAAATGTTTGGGTGGGAAGATGTTTGGTGGGAAGATGATCTTTGATGGGAAAGTGTTTGGGTGGGAAGATGATCTTTGTTGGGAAGATGTTTGGTGTTTGTTTGGTGGGAAGGTGTTTGGTGGGAAGAGGTTTGGTGGGAAGGTGTTGGGTGGGGACATATTGGGTGAGAAGATGTTTGTTCAGTGAGAAGATGTTTGTTCGGAAGATGT
>NW_005078343.1:0-235 GCF_000277835.1 Geospiza fortis | reverse complement strand
CCCAAGGATTCCTTTTCCAGGAAGGGAATTCAGTCTGGAATGGAGCCCTGAGGAGTTTGTGTCATTTAAATTCCAACCTGGGTGGGAGCATCCCAGAGAATCATCCAGAACTCCCCCAATATCCAAGGGAATTCCATCCCAACCCTGCTTGGGATGTGAGGAATGGAGGGAGCTGCTCCTGGAGCTGATGGATGGCATCAAGCCAATGGCATCCCAAAATCTCTCTTTGTTTTCT
>NW_005078342.1:0-235 GCF_000277835.1 Geospiza fortis | reverse complement strand
CAAAATCGCCACTTTTTCACCCAAAAACGCCGTGTTTTTCACCCGATCCCCGCCCGTTTTCCCTTCCCCTGCCTGGCGCAGAGGTCGATCGACAAATCCGCCGGTAAACCCGCCAGCGTCAACGTCTCCCTCGTTTTTAGCGACTCCTTGAGCGGCTGTTACTGAAAATCGGGGTTTTTCCCCCCAAAAATCTGCACTTTTTTAGCGTCGAAAATAAAGGTTTTTCGCAAAAAAA
>NW_005078341.1:0-235 GCF_000277835.1 Geospiza fortis | reverse complement strand
GATTTGGGGTTTTCAGGGCGGGTTTGGGGTGGCTTTGTGGGGATTTGTGTTTTTTGGGGTGGCTTTGTGGGGATCAGGGGTTTTTTTTTAGGGTGGCTTTTGGGGTCGCTGAGCCCTTTTCCCCTATTTTAGAAGTACAAGAAGCCCAAGTTCATCCAGTGCTTCATCTTCGACGCGGCCGGGGCGCTGCTGACCGGGGACTCGGAGGGGAACATCCTCACCTGGACCCGCACGC
>NW_005078340.1:0-235 GCF_000277835.1 Geospiza fortis | reverse complement strand
CCCCAGCCTGTCCCCAGCCTGTCCCCTGTGTCCCCAGATGAAGAACGCCGATTATTTCTCCAATTACGTCACGGAGGATTTCACCACCTACATCAACCGCAAGCGCAAGAGCACCTGCCACGGGAACCACATCGAGATGCAGGCCATGGCCGAGATGTACAACCGGCCCGTCGAGGTCTACCAGTACGGCACTGGTGAGTGACACTGGGGGCACTGGGAGCACTGGGGAGGGGTC
>NW_005078339.1:0-235 GCF_000277835.1 Geospiza fortis | reverse complement strand
GATTAACAGAACAGCTTGTTTACAGAATCATACATTACTCAAGAGGACTCAAGTCCTCTGGAGCTCTAGTCCAATCCCCTCTGCTCACCCAGGTCAGAGCAAGTTGCTCAGGCCTTTTAGTATCTCCAGGGATGGGCACTACATTTTTTTGTAGATAACCTGTCCCAGTCTGTGACCAGCCTCACAGAAAGTGTTTCCTTATTGTCCTCCATTCTGCTTCCACTTACTTCCTCTG
>NW_005078338.1:0-235 GCF_000277835.1 Geospiza fortis | reverse complement strand
CATCTCACATGCCAACATCATTAAAACTTCTGGTGTGATCCACAGCTCCAAATGAGAAACCCCCTCTGCGACAAGGACAAACACATTCCAATTTATCTGAGTATCAATATGTAGTGTTAGGGGCAGGAAAGGATCTTTTGGATTGTACGCTAAGTACATACAATTCAGTATCTAAAGTTAGCTTGTTTTGACTAACATGTTAATCTTTGAAGGGTTTGGGTTGGGAGGGACCTCA
>NW_005078337.1:0-235 GCF_000277835.1 Geospiza fortis | reverse complement strand
TCTCTGTCTCTGTCATCATGGCCACTGTTCTTTAAGCAAGCTGCCTGTTACCACCTGAGAAGGAGCTCACAGAGGCCTTGATGTGGTTTCATGTGCTCCTGCCTTCTAAGGACTCTACGTGCAGGTTTGTCTCATGCATCTCTCCTTAGGCTGGGTCACGCAACACCAGGGTGCTGCACAGCTCACCCAAAAGCCCAACACACATTTTAATTTAGTTTTGAATTATGTTTTTTAG
>NW_005078336.1:0-235 GCF_000277835.1 Geospiza fortis | reverse complement strand
AAAAATCTTCCACAACAACAACTAAACTGAAACCCAACCAATAAACCAAATTGAAATCACCTGCATTGCCAACCGTACCCATCCCTTTCCTGTCCACCTCTCTGGATTCCCTGGGAGCTCTGCTTCAATGATGGCCAAAGCTTCTCCTTTGGAGAGTGTCAAAGAGAGGTAAATGCCACTCAGCATGGCTTGTCTTCAGTTCTCTCTGAGCTGCCCAGTGGTGCAAGAGCCTCCA
>NW_005078335.1:0-235 GCF_000277835.1 Geospiza fortis | reverse complement strand
GATCTGGAAAGAATACTGGGCATAAGAAAGTGTTGTTTTATGGAGAAGATTTTTTTAGGATTATAGGACATGTGTTCAAATTTCTGTTAGAGAAAAGGCACTTTGTCTTATGTGGTAAATATCATTACCCAGGATATGCTAGAGAATATCACTAGTGACAAATTCTGACCAACAATAGCAGATCAAAATCTGGGTAGACCAAGCAATGTACCTTGAGTGGCCAGGACAGAACCAT
>NW_005078334.1:0-235 GCF_000277835.1 Geospiza fortis | reverse complement strand
CCGCCCCGCGCCGGCCGTGCCGTACCCAGGAATCCCAGCTGGCTGCCGTCCACCATGAAGTCCACGCTGTAGACCTCCAGCGGCTTGGCGTCCTGCGGGGACACCCGTGTCACCTGAGAGCCCCAGGTACTGCCGAGCGTCCCCCAGAGCCTTGGGCTGCCACCTCTGAGGGGCCTCTGAGAGCCCCCAGGGTCCTCGAGTGGCCCCGAGGGTCCTTCAGGTGTCCCCAGGACCC
>NW_005078333.1:0-235 GCF_000277835.1 Geospiza fortis | reverse complement strand
TCAGTTCAGGGGGCAAAACTGAATTATTTTTATCTTTAAAAAGTAACATTTACTATGAAAATAATATGTGAAAATAACATTTGAGAATTTATGTACTAATGCTTAGAAAGAAGTTTGTTGCTCTCATATCAATTCAAAGGTGCTTCCATATCTCTTAGTTTTGCAAAATACCCAATGGTACTGCTGGAAGTCATTCATCCTGGGAATGTTCAAGATGATTACAGGGAACCTGTGT
>NW_005078332.1:0-235 GCF_000277835.1 Geospiza fortis | reverse complement strand
TCCCCAATTTCCCACCCAAATTTCCCAAAATTTCTGCTCAAATCCACAAATTCCAGCCCCAATTCCCCAAATTCCTGCTCAAATCCAGGAATTCCTGACCCAAATCCCCAAAGTTCCCACTCAAATCCCAAATTCCCGCCTCAATTCCCAAAGTTCCCACCCAAATTCCCCAAATTCCAGCCCCAATTCCCAAAATCCCAGCCCAAATCCAGGAATCCCAGCCCCAATTCCCCAA
>NW_005078331.1:0-235 GCF_000277835.1 Geospiza fortis | reverse complement strand
TGCACACCTGTGCTCTGTGTGCCTCTGGGTGTGAGCTGTGTGTGTGCACACCTGCTTCACATGCCTCTGCGTGTGTGTGTACATCGGGCTTTGCTCTGTGTGTGTGCACACCTGTGCTACGTGTGTCTCTGGGTGTGAGCTGTGTGTATGTGGGACTGAGCTCTGTGTGTGTGCACACCCATGCTCTGTGTGCCTCTGAGTAAGAGGGGTGTGTGTGTGCACACCTGTGCTCCAT
>NW_005078330.1:0-235 GCF_000277835.1 Geospiza fortis | reverse complement strand
CAAACTCCCCCACCTCACTGGGCCCAGCCTGCCCCGCTGAGCAATAATCCTGCCCAGAGTGTGAATATTCCTGCAGGCCCAAGCCACAGCACGAGGCCATTGCATCTGCAGCCTCCAACAGCCCCTGGGGAGCAGGGGAGAATTCCTGCTCCTGCCTGGGAAATGTTCTCTCCTGGAAGGGAAAAGCAGCATTTCCCTGCCCATCACGGACCATGGCAGCCCCTCTGCCTGCCAG
>NW_005078329.1:0-235 GCF_000277835.1 Geospiza fortis | reverse complement strand
ATCCCCTGTGCCCAAAACAGAGCTGGGTTTTCTCTCAGCTGGTTTTGCCCAGATGCCAAATACCAGCTCTGAGGGTTTGACAAATTGACACTTGCTACAAATTGCTCAAAGATCCACTAAAATCAGGGAGGCTTTGGCTGAACACAGAGGTTTAACCTCGTGGCTCAGACTGTGGGAGATAAGGCAGGATGTGATTTCCTCTGAGATTCAGGAATGTTCAGGTTGGAGTGAACCA
>NW_005078328.1:0-235 GCF_000277835.1 Geospiza fortis | reverse complement strand
CATTAAGAGACATGCAACAGCTGTGCAACGTCATCACATGGATCCAACCTCTCCTGAGCCTCACCACAGAAGAACTGGCATTGCTCTTCAACCTTCTTTGAGGAGACAGTGACCTGGCTTCCCCATGCTCGTTAAAGCCGGAAGTCCATGAGGCTTTGGCGATAGTTGCCAACGCCATCAAGCACTGCCAGGCACATCGGGCAGACCAGTCCCTCCCCCTCAACCTTGGTATTTT
>NW_005078327.1:0-235 GCF_000277835.1 Geospiza fortis | reverse complement strand
CAGCCTGACTCACCATGGTCTGCACCAGGATCTGAAAGGGAATTTCTGCTCTGGTACCTGGACCACCTCCTCCTCCTTTGTCACTGATCCTGGTGTGTGCAGAGCTAAAATATAATATGACTCTCTTGGTGAAATTACCATTGTACAGCAACTTTTCCCCCTTTACTTTGTTATCCCACAGCCCTATCACTATTGCAGAGGGGCTTGGCCATGGCCAGCAGTGGGTCCATCTTGG
>NW_005078326.1:0-235 GCF_000277835.1 Geospiza fortis | reverse complement strand
GAGCAAGTCCAGAGGAGGGACACCAAGCTCATTAGAGGGATGAAGTGCCTACAAGGCAAGGCAGAGAGAACTGGGATTGTTTAGCTCCAAAAGAGAAGACTTTGGGATGACCTAGTTGTGGCCTTCCAGTACCTGAAGGGGGTCCATAAGAAACACAGAGACATTTTCAAGAGTACGTAGTGACAGGACAAGGGAGAATGACCTCAAGCTGAAAGAGAGTAGATTTAGGTTAGAT
>NW_005078325.1:0-235 GCF_000277835.1 Geospiza fortis | reverse complement strand
GGGGACACTGGGGATATGGGGGGGACGCTGTGGGGCACGGGGACTTGAGGGGACACCGGGAACACACCACAGGGGACACCGTGGGACGTGCAGGGGTTCCACCCCCCAAATCAAGGCCCCCAGACCCCCAGTTGGGGTCCCACTGCCCAAATCAGACTCCCCACCCCCCAAACTCGGGGTCCCCCTGCCCCATAGCCCCGGTTTGAAGGAGGGGGCTCAGGGATGGAATGGGGGG
>NW_005078324.1:0-235 GCF_000277835.1 Geospiza fortis | reverse complement strand
TTTGTTTTGTTTTGTTTTTTTATTTTGCTTCCCTGTGTTTAAACTTAGCATAAAAATGCTTCTACCCAGTGGAGAGAGCACTTCTTGCATAAAAATCAGCCTTCTTCTTAAATAAGGAATGAGTGGCAAGTATGGACCCACCTTACACTTTCAGGGAAATAACTTCCTCTACTCATCCAGTTACATTTACACTAAGAGGCTTCACAGGAATTGGTTTGTGTATTTACATTTTACC
>NW_005078323.1:0-235 GCF_000277835.1 Geospiza fortis | reverse complement strand
GACTGCAAATACCAAATAGTTTTGAACTATAGTTTTGAACAAATAGTTTTGAACTACTGTATTTAGCAACTTACAGCACTCAGTCATTTGAAGGCACTTTGGTATTTGTTTTGCCCTTATCTCCTAGAGTAGAGTACTGTCTTCATCTCTGAGGCCCCCAACATAAGGGCATGGACCTGTTGGAACAATTCCAGATGAGGACCATGGCAATGATCAGAGGGCTGGAACACCTCTC
>NW_005078322.1:0-235 GCF_000277835.1 Geospiza fortis | reverse complement strand
CTCTTCCAAGCTGGTCATTCTGTGATTGAGTTCCATTTATCAGGAACAGCAGCTTTCAGGTGAGAATATGGTTAGGTGGGATTTGAGCTCGGAGCAGACCCAAATAATGAAATTACCCAGTAGCACCCAGAGCATCAGGACCTGCACATTCTCCACTTTGCTCCTCATGACTTTGGAGGGCAGATGAGTTGGGAATTGGGAATTGGGCACAGGGAATTGGGGCTCCCCATGCCTC
>NW_005078321.1:0-235 GCF_000277835.1 Geospiza fortis | reverse complement strand
AAAACATGAGCATTCCTTTGAAGTTTTAACGCTTCTTTACTTCGATTACCCAAACATGGGCCCAGAGTTTTAAACATTCACATAAGCAAAATTACTTTGTGCAGTTTTCATCTTACTATTGCTCTTTGAAGAAAGGATTGCATAGAATTCCTTATTTTGCAAGATATGAGAGATGTGGCAGCAGGAACTTAAAAGAGAGATTCACTTTGGATTAATGAAGTTGATTTAAGCATAA
>NW_005078320.1:0-235 GCF_000277835.1 Geospiza fortis | reverse complement strand
ACCTGGACTTGTGCAGAGCATTCAATACTGTCACACACAACATCTTGGGCTCTAAAATGGAGAAACAAGGATCTGACAGGTAGAGCACTCAGTGGAAAAGGAGTTGTCTAGATCCTCATGCTCAGAGAATTCCTGTCAATGACTCAACATCTGGGTGGTAAGCAGTAATGAGTGCTGTCCCTCAGTGTCCATACTGGGACCAGTATTAAGGTCTTTGTCAGGAGTATGGGCAGTG
>NW_005078319.1:0-235 GCF_000277835.1 Geospiza fortis | reverse complement strand
TTTAAGTTTAATTCTCTCTGCTGTGGGCAGGTGTTTGGTTTGCATGCTGGCATTACCTAAGCAGGCTGGTTTCTCTCTTTCCAGATGCCAGTTTATGTCATGGGCATCACCAGCACTCAGACTCCTTTCTCCTTTGGCAATGCTGTGCCGGGGCTAACGTTCCACTGGTTTGTCACCAAGAGGGACACTCTGGATGTCAGGACAAGGCACAGTGAGGTAAAGTGTGTGTGTGTGT
>NW_005078318.1:0-235 GCF_000277835.1 Geospiza fortis | reverse complement strand
AGTGACAAAATTTGGCTTTAAAACCCCAATTTCGGCGACAAAATTTGGCTTTAAAAAAACCTGATTTTTGTGACCGAAATTTGTGATTTTTTTGGGGGCAGATCCGCGGGATGGGGATGAACTCCCCGGAGCTGCTGCTGCTGGTGGAGAATTGCCCCAAGGGCGCCGAGACCCTGGTGACGCGCTGCCTGCACAGCCTGACGGACAAAGGTGGGCTGGGGACACCTGGGGACAC
>NW_005078317.1:0-235 GCF_000277835.1 Geospiza fortis | reverse complement strand
CTGGCACCGACCCTGGGCATCTCCATCCCCCCATGTGCCACCATCCCTGGGTGTCTCCATCCCCCCCACCCAGCACAATTCCCGGGCATCTCTGTCCTGCACATGTCACCATCCCTGAGCATCTTAACTGTCCCCATCTGTCACCATCCCGGGGTGTCACTAACCTCTCCATCCAGCACCATCCCTGAGCATCTCCATCCTGCCCACCCAGCATCACCCACGGGCATCTCTGTGC
>NW_005078316.1:0-235 GCF_000277835.1 Geospiza fortis | reverse complement strand
GGCCACCCAGCACTGCTTGCTTGCTTTACTGACAAGAAAAGACATAAAATTGAAATTTGGTTTAGCTCTGGAAATTTTCTCTCACGCTCCGTGTTTGTGTGGCCCGTGCGGGCGGAGCGGGCCCGGCGGGAGCCGCGCTCCCCTCAGAGCCCCTGAGGGCGGCAGCAATGGCGGCGCCGCTCCCTCAGCGCCCGGCCCCGGCCCCGGCGGGCGGGGAGCCCTGGGCAGCGCCCTG
>NW_005078315.1:0-235 GCF_000277835.1 Geospiza fortis | reverse complement strand
ACTGGGGTGAGCTGGGGCAAATTGGGGGAAAAACGGGAAAAACTGGGGGAAAAATGGGGAAATGGGGGAAAAACTGGGGTGAGCTGGGGCCAAAACGGGGTAAAATGAGGCAAACTGGGGTAAACTGGGGTAAACTGGGGGAAAATGGGGAAAAAGGGAGCCCAAACAGGATAAAATGGGAGCAAAATGGGGTGAACTGGGGGGAAATGGGGGAAATGGGGCAAAATGGGGCAAA
>NW_005078314.1:0-235 GCF_000277835.1 Geospiza fortis | reverse complement strand
GAGGGCTGCAATATTCTGGTTTGCATGTCTCACAGATTTCACAAGCAAAGCTTCTAACCTCTTTTTCTACTGAGTATCTGTGGAGGCCGGTGGGCCTACAGAACAAAGGCCATTATAGTCCTTTGGACAGACAGAGAGACCCCAAGTTGGAGAAATCTCCCCTGTTCAGGGCAACTGAGCAAAGCCTCTCCCAGGATGCTTTGTTGTATATGCAAATGTCCCCAGTTCTACCTCC
>NW_005078313.1:0-235 GCF_000277835.1 Geospiza fortis | reverse complement strand
GCTTTAGGATCACCTTTGATTGAAACACTCCCATGTTCAAAGGATGGACATAAACACCTCTCTTTTCTGTGCAGGTTTTGAGATCCAAAATGATGACCTGGCTTTTGTTTCCTTTTCTTGAAATAAATTGTGTTGTTTGTTCCCAAAGGTGATCTTTGTTATATTGGACAGGAGAAGCTGCCTGAAGTTTGTGGGGAAGTGTGGTCTCTGTGCTTTAGCTGTGCCTGCAGACTGG
>NW_005078312.1:0-235 GCF_000277835.1 Geospiza fortis | reverse complement strand
TTTTTTTTTTATTTTTTGGGGGATTTTGGGATCAATCCCACCTGGCTGATGCTGGGCACGGTGGAGCTGAGCAGGATCAAGGTGCTGACGCTGACGCTGCGGACGTCGTCGCTCGAGGGATCCTCGGGAATTTCCTCGGGAATTCCGGGGGGCTGGGGAGGGGAAAATGGGAGAAATTGGGCAAAAATGGAAAAAATTGGGGATTTGGGGGGGAAAATGGGGGAAATGGGGGGAA
>NW_005078311.1:0-235 GCF_000277835.1 Geospiza fortis | reverse complement strand
AACCATTTGAATATGTAAAACCTTTTTTGATAAATAGAGAGCAGGAATTTGTGACTTTTTTAAACGTGTCTTTGGGAGGTTGCTCCCCATGTGTCCAGTGCTGTAATTAATATACCCTCTTTTCAACTTAATTAGTTGAAGAGTCATCTGTCCATGATTCAGGGCACTCCACAACGGCCCTGGCTAGAAATCCCATGGTGGTGAGGGTATTTCTAGCCTTGTTCCCCATTGAGAC
>NW_005078310.1:0-235 GCF_000277835.1 Geospiza fortis | reverse complement strand
TTTTTTGGGTTTTTTTTCTGAGAGAAAATGGTAATCTCTCCTTCTAAATGCATGAAATTATATTTCTGCATGAAGTTAAATCTACATCTATTTCTGCATGAATTTAAATCGTATGTCTGTGACTGCTTTTGCTGATTTACAGATTCATGTAGCCAAAACTTTTCAAATTATTTGTGTAGTTCTGCAGAATTTATGGTTTTAGTGTTTCATTATTTTCTTCTAATGAAAAAAAAAA
>NW_005078309.1:0-235 GCF_000277835.1 Geospiza fortis | reverse complement strand
CCCAATATTCTCTCAGACCCTCCAAGGCTTGGTAAGGATTGGCTCCAGGACTTTCGATCCAGCAAAGTCCTGTCTGTTCCATTCACAATTTGTTTCGTTTTTCCATCTCCAGTACCCCGTAGGAGGTTCCTGTTGCCAGACTTTGTCCTTATTGTTTGAATTTATCATCAGGGTAGTTATACACAGAGTGTATCCCACAATTTCGGTTTATTCTTTCCCCTCTCGACTGATGCAG
>NW_005078308.1:0-235 GCF_000277835.1 Geospiza fortis | reverse complement strand
GCTAATAGATCTCTTGGGGCAAACTGGAGTGAAATGACACTGAATGAGTGCTGTTTATATACACATGTAGAGTTTATTGTAGAATCATTTGGTTGCATTGTAAAGCAGCCATTTTTGTTATTGTTATGTATAGTAATATGGCAATACAAAAGCATAAAAATACTGCTTAAGAAAATGGGTAAGAGAAGGGACGGATAAGAGTAGAAATGTCACCTGTAGGCCTCCCAGTGAGACT
>NW_005078307.1:0-235 GCF_000277835.1 Geospiza fortis | reverse complement strand
CAGGAAGTGCTGCCTTCAGCAAAGCCTTTTGGTCCACTTCTGGAGAAAGGAAAAGGGACATCTGGATCAGGTTAAACCTTTCATTCCCCACTGGGGAACTGGCATCTGCAGGAAGTACTACTAAAGACATAGATAAGGATCAGGGAAAGGCCAGGGCTCTTTAGGCTGACACAGAGCCCTCCCTTCTCCATCCTGATCTGCTTGAGAATGGGAAATTGCAGGGGATCTCAGGGTG
>NW_005078306.1:0-235 GCF_000277835.1 Geospiza fortis | reverse complement strand
TTATTTTATTTTATTTTATTTATCAGCTGTTCACCTTGCCTTGTCCTGCAGCTTCCCAAGGGTTTGGATGTGCCATAAGGATTGGGGTGCTCCTGTGGGAACCCTCAGTCTCACGATGGACCAGGATGTCCCACCCCAGGCCCTGAACAGAGGACAACAAAAATCCCACCTGGATTTTTGTGGGGATCCTACAAAATCCTGGGAGTGGCATCCAAACACTTCTTGAAGTGTGCAC
>NW_005078305.1:0-235 GCF_000277835.1 Geospiza fortis | reverse complement strand
TTTTTACTCCATTTTTACTCAATTTTTCCCCGATTTTTACTCCATTTTTAACCCATTTTTCTACCATTTTTAAACCCCTTTTTTCCCGTTTTTAGCCCATTTTTCCCCATACTCCCTCTATTTCAGTGCCACTATCGCCATCCATATTTAACCCCTTCAGTGCCGTATTTAACCCTTCCAGTGCTGCACTTACCCCATTTCCAGCCCATTTTCAGCCGTTCCAAAGCCGATTTTT
>NW_005078304.1:0-235 GCF_000277835.1 Geospiza fortis | reverse complement strand
CTGAACTTGGCTGTGAAAATGCTGAGGAAAGCATGGGAGTGCAGTCATGGAATATTTGAAATGTGTGTCTGGAACACGCCGGGAAAGTGGTCCTCTACTTTGTGACGGGTTCGTGATGAGCTCTGTTGGGCGGATGCTGGCCCGGGATGGGAGGGGTTGGATTCGATAGGAAGGGCAATGGCATCACCGCGTGGTTAAGGAGGAGATTATATCCCTTCACGGCTTTTTCCTTAGA
>NW_005078303.1:0-235 GCF_000277835.1 Geospiza fortis | reverse complement strand
AGTGCTACAGCAGAGCCCAGCCCAGCCCCACCAGGCCACGTGGGCCACTTGGCAGAGCAGGGCCTGGCCCAGCCAGCATCCAGTTACCTGTTGAAAGGCCAGAAGCAAGAGAGCTTCCTAGGGTTTGTTCATTTTTACATGTTGTGAGACTCTGTCCGAATTTTCCCTGATCTGCCTCATGATTGTCATTGGGGATCACTGAAGAAATGACCCCCCTGTCTTAAATCTCTGGCTC
>NW_005078302.1:0-235 GCF_000277835.1 Geospiza fortis | reverse complement strand
TTTTGGGGTCCATTTCAGGGTTTTGAGGCTGCAGGCTCAATGCCCACTGACCTTTTTGACCATGGTGGTCTCTGCCGGCTCCAGCCGGGCCCGCTTGGCCTCGGGTCCATCCTCCACCCCCGCGCTCACCTTGGCCACCTTGGGCTTCTCCCTGCGGATGCAAAAACCCAGGAACTCCACCAAAACCACCCCAAAATCCCAGGATTTTGGGGGATCCTGCCTGGAAACTCACTCC
>NW_005078301.1:0-235 GCF_000277835.1 Geospiza fortis | reverse complement strand
CAAATGGTCAGCTATTGCAGGGAAATGTGAAGAAGAGCGCAAAGGGGTGCATGGGAAAACAAATACCCCAACAACCACAACAGCAAATGCGGGCCTTCCCAGCACTGCAAAGCTACCCATTTGCGAACAATACTCAGGGGCCACAAGTGGTTCCGCAGGGATTGATATACCCACCCGCTGGCACAGTAACCATTCTGAGGAAAGAAACATGTAAAGTGCCCCTCAATGCCTATGG
>NW_005078300.1:0-235 GCF_000277835.1 Geospiza fortis | reverse complement strand
AGGGGAGGAACCAAGCATTCCTACCTGACTATACTCTGAGGTTTGGAACACCATGAGCAACATTGGATTCCCAGGAGAGAAAAGCAAATCACCACTTGACCTCCAGAAAAGGACCAGACTTTACTACAAGTAAAGTCAACCAAATCATCTTTACACTTCAACCAAATCTCATTCATCACTCCAATAGGACTGCAGAGACCATTAAATCGGACTGCTACCATCACCCTGACCAACA
>NW_005078299.1:0-235 GCF_000277835.1 Geospiza fortis | reverse complement strand
TGGTTCATTTGCATTGATTAATTAAAGCAGATCATTGAGAAGGGGCTTGAGCACCTCTTGGTTGGAGCTGGCAGTTCTTTATTGTCTCTTCATTCTTTGAATTTATTTTAATTATTTCTTAAGCAATTACTACAGTTAAGATACACAGTGAGGAGAGCAGCATCGCTGCCCAGCTGGATTGGGAAATCCAAGTGCAATTCCTTGGAGAGATTGAGGGGATGGGGAGCTGAGCCTC
>NW_005078298.1:0-235 GCF_000277835.1 Geospiza fortis | reverse complement strand
GGGTGGACTTTACCCTTAGACCCATCCTTTGGCCTGTCTTTTGTCCTTTGGACTCTACCTAGGCGCACCCATCATCCTTGGACCCATCCTTAGACCTTATCTTTCATCTTTAGGCCTCCCCTTGCACCCATCCTTAATCCTTAGACTCCTCTTTAGACCTGGCCTTTGCCCTGTCCTTTGGCCCATCCTTTATCCTTTTTTATCCTTATGTTAACCCTTGGAAGGAGTGGGTGGA
>NW_005078297.1:0-235 GCF_000277835.1 Geospiza fortis | reverse complement strand
TCCCCCCCCCCCAGATGGCAGACTCTGCAGCCGACCACATATAGGGAAACAAAGGGGAAAATGGTGCCAGCCTTCCCCCCTCCCTCCCCCATCCTCCTTATCTCTCTGGTGGTGGCAGCTCAGTTGGCAAAGACTAGCACACTGGCTGCTGATATGTCAACCAGGGCTAGAACTTGTGGAAGGACCTTGCCTTCCTCTCAGCAGAAGATGGTGTTTCGCGGAGAAAGAGAAAAAC
>NW_005078296.1:0-235 GCF_000277835.1 Geospiza fortis | reverse complement strand
AAAAGTACAGTTGGGCAAGTCATCCAGGTACTTAGGCAACACAGAAGGAGTAGCACACAAAAATAGAAGTATAATGACGTGGCATTTGTTTTCATTTCTTTCCTTGAGGATATCTGACAGTAATTGAAAAAAATAATATAATAAGATTCTGGTTTATTTCCATTTGTGTAGTTAAAACCATGTAGAACTAATGAAAGACAAACCCAAATCTCCCTTTGCAGAGAAGCTGTGGCTG
>NW_005078295.1:0-235 GCF_000277835.1 Geospiza fortis | reverse complement strand
AAGAGGGGTCAAGGGTGAAACAGCCCCAGAGGCGGCATTAGGACCCAGAGAAAGCGGAAGACTGGATTCAAGGGCTGAGAGGGGAAAATTGTTATCAGCGTGATTAGAATTTGAAGGGATAGTCTCTGGTGGAAGAGATAAGGTCTGGATGCCATCCCCAGGGGAAGATTGCATAGAAATTGAGCTTTTTTTATTCGTTTTTTCTACAGCTTTGGTTATAGAATGAAAGAAAGGT
>NW_005078294.1:0-235 GCF_000277835.1 Geospiza fortis | reverse complement strand
TTTGGGGGAATTTCCCTGGAATTGTGCCCCAATCAAAGGAAACCCCCCTGGAATGTTCTGGAATGTTGTGGAATGTTCTGGAATTCCCTGGGAACGCCCGGATTTCCCCGCAGGCCATGCTGGAGCAGTCCAAGCGAGCGTCGCTGGCGGTGGCGCGGAGCATCCTCAACAACAAACTGATCAGCAAAAAGCTGGAAAAGTTCCTGCAGGTGGGAATTTTGGGGAATTTTGGGGA
>NW_005078293.1:0-235 GCF_000277835.1 Geospiza fortis | reverse complement strand
AGGGAGATGTCCCCTTGGACTGGGACTTTCTTTCCTTTGTCCACTTTCCCAATGGCAATTGGAGTTTTCCTTTTCTCCCCAGACATGTGGCTCCGCAACCTGCCCAGACCCTTTTACGGTTTCTTGGCCCGTCTTTACACAACCAGGGGATCAGCTGGGCATGCCTGCCTCTTTTCCCCCTGTCCCCATCAGCATTCCTTGCCAAAGCCCTCCTGGATCCTAAGGTGGACATCTG
>NW_005078292.1:0-235 GCF_000277835.1 Geospiza fortis | reverse complement strand
GTTTGGTTTCCACTGGAAGACCCCCCTTCCTTTGGCAGTTCTGGCAGCAGACCTCGCCTATGCCCTCCCCTTGGATACCAAGCCTTGGTGCGAATTCCTTCCCTCACCCCCCTTCCTCCAACACTTCCATCCGTCCCTGCCCTGGGTCCTGTTCCCTTGGTAACAACAGCTCCTGCTGTTCATGAAAACTTTCTCCCTGAAGAAGCAGCACCTTATCAAAACACAAGAAGCTCAG
>NW_005078291.1:0-235 GCF_000277835.1 Geospiza fortis | reverse complement strand
GGGGCTTCTCGATTGATGGTTGGAACCAAGAAGGCAAACTGTGGTGCATCTTCCAAGCGTAGGGGCATATGGAAGAAACAGTCCTTGATGTCCAGGACAGCCAATTGCCAATTTTGGGGAAGCATCGTTGGGGAGGGCATCCCTGTTTGGAGTGACTCCATATCCTCAATTACCTTGTTTATTTCTCTCAAATCATGGAGGAGCCGCAACTTATTCTTCCCTGGCTTTTTTATTA
>NW_005078290.1:0-235 GCF_000277835.1 Geospiza fortis | reverse complement strand
TCCATCTCCATCTCTACCCCATCTCCATTTCCATCTCCATCTCCACCCCCTTCACCAAAAACTCCATCCCATCCCATCTCCATCTTCACCCCGATCTCCACCTCCACCCCGATACTCACCACCTCGTCCTCCAGCTCATGGCTGACCTGATGGACCTCCTTGGAGGCCAGCAGGATCCTGCGGCGCTCCTTGAGGGGCTCGATGAGGCGCACGATGCGCGTCCCCACCGCGCTCT
>NW_005078289.1:0-235 GCF_000277835.1 Geospiza fortis | reverse complement strand
CATCATTGCCCACACCACTGCAAGGAGCTCCATTGTTTGCAAGGTATCAGCTTCAGTAGCCTGAAGAAGGTGATGATTCCATTGTCCTTTCGCATCCTGCCAGGTGATCGCAGCAGTCCTGGATTTCTTTCCGGCGTCAGTATACGCAGTAACTGCATTCCTCAGTGGCTGCAGGGCTCTTTTGGGTAGCTGTATCCACTTCCACTGTCCGATCCAGTTCAGTGGTACATTCGGG
>NW_005078288.1:0-235 GCF_000277835.1 Geospiza fortis | reverse complement strand
GCTCCATATAGAACAAACCTATCTAGGGATTGATTTTATGATGCCAAAATGATCAAGTTTGCTAAAAAATGTAGAGTGAATGTGTAAGCTCTGGAAAACATCAACAAAAATAACGAAGTAACACTCCCTATTCATACCTAATTCCTACTGACATCAAATTTAGCTGTGTGTACTTTGGACTCATTGGAACTGTTACCGTGAAAAATCTTGCTGCACAAGTCCTCTTTGAAACATA
>NW_005078287.1:0-235 GCF_000277835.1 Geospiza fortis | reverse complement strand
CAGCTGCTTGCCCATGGTCTTCACAATGGGCTGCAGGGGAATCTCATCTTGGGCACCTGGAGCACCTCCTCCCCCTCTGTCTTCACACACTTGTGTGAGTTCAGGGCTGTTGCTCTCACACATTCTCATGTCTCTTTTCTCTGGCCACAAATTACTTCTGCGCAATAACATTTTTTCCTTCTTAAAAATATATCAGAGACAGTATTACCATTCCTGATTGGCTTGGCCTTGGCCA
>NW_005078286.1:0-235 GCF_000277835.1 Geospiza fortis | reverse complement strand
TTCCAACCTTAATGATTTTATGATTCTGTGATTCAGTGATTCCATATCCTATTGCACAGAGTTTATCCTGTGACAATAATGTGTGTTTAAGGCATGCTTATGGACCCAAACTCAAGCACCTATCTGTGTGTAAACTAATCTTCAGTACACATCACTTCTCCTGGAGTCACTTACTTCACCGGTAAGGTAAGGTAAGGTAAAGTAAGGTAAGAAAAGAAAGAAAAGAAAGAAAAGA
>NW_005078285.1:0-235 GCF_000277835.1 Geospiza fortis | reverse complement strand
GCTGGGTACCTGGGACCTCCTCCTCTCAGGTGGAACATGTCCCATGGTGCCCTGTGGGCTGGAATGACATGCTCCTCAAAGCTGTCATCCTCCCACACCGAGTACAGGATGGAGGTCACCCTCCTCTTGCAGAGGGGGCACTCAGGCTTGCTTCCAGCCCACTGCAGAAGGCACACTTAGCAGAGCAGCCAGGCAGTGCATAGCTGGCCTGCTCCCAGCTGTCCAGGCAGATGGG
>NW_005078284.1:0-235 GCF_000277835.1 Geospiza fortis | reverse complement strand
GAAAGGCTGAGAGAGTTGGGCCTGTTCTCTCAAGGAGAGACAGCTGAGAGGGAATTTCATCATGTACAAGTGTCTGAAGATAGAGAATTGAGAGGATGGAACCAGGCTCTGCTCAGTGGTGCCATGTAATAATACAAGAGTGATTGGGCAGAAGCTGATGAACAGGAAGTTTTATGTGAATATGAGGAAACACTTCTTTACCATGCAAGTGACTGTGCACTGGAACAGACTGCCC
>NW_005078283.1:0-235 GCF_000277835.1 Geospiza fortis | reverse complement strand
TCAGCTGGTTAAGAGGCAGCTCAGGGGTAACATTCTCCTAAATTAGAGTGATAAACTAAGCATATAAATAAGTTATTTCTATTAAAAATGAACTCCCCAGCAAGTTACCAAGGCCGTCAGTTCCAACCAGCCCCAGCAGTGCCCATGTCCCCAGTGCCACATCCATGAGGCTTTAAAGCCCCGCAGGGAATCCTGCAGGACAAGCACGGGGATGTGTTCAGTCCCATCCTGCAGG
>NW_005078282.1:0-235 GCF_000277835.1 Geospiza fortis | reverse complement strand
GGTCCATCTCAGCAAACAAATTGTATCACTCTCCTGGCCTGGTTTCAGTCAGGATAGTTGATTTTCTTTTTGTGTAATGTTGTGTTTTGGATTTAGTATGAGAAAAACATTGACAACACATTGATGTTTCAAGTGTTTCAGGGTAGTGCTTCCTCTAACTCAAGGATTTGCCAGTTTCCCATCCTCTGCAGGCAAGTAGGTTCCCAAGAAGCTGGGGGGGAGTGATGACCAGGAC
>NW_005078281.1:0-235 GCF_000277835.1 Geospiza fortis | reverse complement strand
AATCAAAAGCACAGGTGTCTTTGGCTTCACGCCAAGGCTTCTGAGCCCCCTAGCAGGGGCTCAAGCCATCCAGGGCAGCCAGAGGGATGTCCTGGGTTCCGACACTGTACTTTGTGAAAGACAAATGAAAGCCTCACGACTACTCTAAGTGCTTTAGATAACTGTTTAAGTAATATTTTGAACGGAGAATTTAAATTTTATTAGTCAATAATATAATTGTCCTATGAAAATTACA
>NW_005078280.1:0-235 GCF_000277835.1 Geospiza fortis | reverse complement strand
CCAGAACGTGGGGTCTGATTTATGTACCAAAAAATCAATTTCTGAAGTCAGTTCTACTAAAAACTCTCGCTCTGAACCTAAGATGAGTGAGCAGAATGTGGGGTTTGATTTACGTACAAAAACCCCCGAATTTCTGAAGTTGACTCCATCAAAGCCCCTTGCTCTGAACCTGACATGAGCGAGCAGAACATGAGGGTTTATGTATGTTCAAAAAATGTTGATTTTTGAAGTCAGC
>NW_005078279.1:0-235 GCF_000277835.1 Geospiza fortis | reverse complement strand
CTACTTCAAAAGAGAAATAAACCAGAAAACAAAGTGAAACCCTAAAGAGTGGCTTAGCCACTCTTAGCTCAGTCTCTGGAGCCAGCTGACTTATTTAAAAAAAGGGTTTTTTTTCCTAAAAACACAAGGTTTTCTGGGAGGAGAGGTCATGTAAGCTCACTTGCATTATTATCATGCAGAAGAGTACAGCTCCTCCTTCACTCAAATGCTGACATGTTTTATAATAGGTATTTCT
>NW_005078278.1:0-235 GCF_000277835.1 Geospiza fortis | reverse complement strand
AAAGTCACCCCAAAAACCCCAAAATCCACCCAAAAATGCCGAAATCGACCTAAAAACCCCAAAATCCACCCAAAACTGCCCCCAAAATGCCCCGAAAACCCCAAAAATCCCTGAACTCGCCCCAAAACATCCCCGAAAGCCCAAAAGGGCCCAAACCCACCCAAAATCCCCCGGAATCGGCCCAAAATCGCCCAAAAATCACTGAGATCACCCAAAAATACCCCAAAAACCCCAA
>NW_005078277.1:0-235 GCF_000277835.1 Geospiza fortis | reverse complement strand
GACAGGGACAGCGACAGTGACGGTGATAGGGACAGTAACAACGACAGTGACGATGAGGACCACAGTGACAACGACAGTGACAGAGACTGCGACGGGACAGAGACGTACAATGACAACGACTGCGACAGGACGGTGACAACGACAGGACAGGGACGGGACAGTGGTGACAGTGACAGGGATGGTGATAGGGACGGTAACAGTGACAACAACAGGACAGTGATGGTGACAACGACAG
>NW_005078276.1:0-235 GCF_000277835.1 Geospiza fortis | reverse complement strand
GCCGTGCCGGGGCTCTGGGAGCCCTCAGCCAGCCCGGGATGCTCTGCGCCCTGCGCTGGCCCCACGCCCGCTCTCCCTCGGGGCGTCCTGGCGGCTTCCACCCTGCCGGGCCTCGGCTCATCCCCGCCCGGCACGGCCCGGCTTCTGCCGCTGGCCCCGCTCACTCACCAGCTCGCCCCAGGGCCGGAGGCGCTTCCGTGGCACCCTTTTGATGGCCACCTGCAAGCCAAGGGCA
>NW_005078275.1:0-235 GCF_000277835.1 Geospiza fortis | reverse complement strand
CAGAGTGCAGCAGCTCTTCAAAAACAAATTCAGCTTACACACAAGCAAGCATGGCAAATTGTGCAAGGCTGTGCCAACTGTCAACAAGTAGCACCCTTACCTGCTCTCGGAGTTAATCCCCAGGGACTTCAAGATCTAGAAATCTGACAGACTGATGTTACACATATCCCTGAATTTGGTAGGTTAAAATATATTCATGTTACAATTAATACCTTTTTGACATGTATTTTTGCCT
>NW_005078274.1:0-235 GCF_000277835.1 Geospiza fortis | reverse complement strand
TTTTGGGGTGGTTTTGGGGTGGGTTTTAGGATGTTTTTGCGGTGTGTTTTAGGGGTGGTTTTGGGGTGTGTATTGGGGCGTGTTTGGAGATGGGTTTGGAGTGGGTTTTGGGGTGGGTTTGGGCTGTGTTTTTGGGGTGGTTTTGGCGTGTATTTGGGGTGTGCTTTGGGGTGTGTTTTTGGGGTGTTTTTAGGGGTGTTCCCCACCATGAGGGCCTGGTTGAAGCTCTCCACCA
>NW_005078273.1:0-236 GCF_000277835.1 Geospiza fortis | reverse complement strand
TATAAGCTCAGTGCAAGGTTTTGTTAGAGGCCTGCCATTCCCAGGCATGCACTGTGGAGTTGATCTGCACAGGCACAGTTCCCATTTTTAAACATCCAGAGCAGAACAAAGTGCTGGATAACTGTATCAATATTTTCTACTGCTCAGGAAAAATCTCCAGAGGAAAGAGAAAAAAATGCTTTAGCGTACAAGGAATACTATAAGTCCACACAGATGTCTGAATTCTAATGATCAAG
>NW_005078272.1:0-236 GCF_000277835.1 Geospiza fortis | reverse complement strand
ATGTTGTGAGGAACCATGTCAAAGGCTTTACAGCAGACCAGATAACACCCATAGCCCTCACCTTGTCCACTGCTGTAGTCACTTCATCACAGGAGACCACTGGGTTGGTCAGGCAAGACCTGCCCCTGGTGAAGCAGTGCTGGCTGTCCTGAATCATCTCCCTGTCTTCCACATGCCCACTGCAGCTTCTAGCAGGATCTGTTCCATACTCTTCCCAGGCACAGAGGTGAGGCTGA
>NW_005078271.1:0-236 GCF_000277835.1 Geospiza fortis | reverse complement strand
GAATAATCCCAAATTTTGGGATTTGAGGAAGGAATTTTGGGGTTCCCCCACAGATTTTAGGGTCGGGGAGGAAATTTTTGGGATGGAATTTTGGGTTTGGGGCCGGAATTTTGGGATTTCCGCCCCAGATTTTGGGAATCTGCCCTAAATTTCGGGACAGGAGGGGGAATTTTGGGGTTCCCTTGAGATTTTAGGAATGGGGAGGGGAAATTTTGGGGTTCCCCTGGAGATTTTGG
>NW_005078270.1:0-236 GCF_000277835.1 Geospiza fortis | reverse complement strand
AGATCAAGTATTCCTACAAGACAGTAGAAGTACTATGAAAAGCCTTCTGGCATGTATTTAACTACAGGAAACTTGAGAAAGCAGAAGAGTGTCTTTTCCTGCTGCAAGCTGTACTTCCTATTTGCTAGTGCTGCTTAAACATTATCTAAAGAAAACTTGTCAAAATTTCTGTTCCAGCCAATTTTAACTTGAAAGTATGAGACACACAATCTAGTTGAATATTCTAATGCATAGAT
>NW_005078269.1:0-236 GCF_000277835.1 Geospiza fortis | reverse complement strand
CGATTATATATTTAGTTAATTAATCCACGGCCTAAAATAGCTCCAACCACAAGCAGCATTACTTCTCCAGACACATCCACCACTGGCACGAACACGGATAGTATGGGCACCTCCTGCCTAAGTCAGCGAAACTCCCTATGCACGACACAGACCAAAGAGGGGCAGAAGGAGGATTTGTCAGGGACGAAGTCTGAACGGAGGAACTCACCGGGACAGAGACGGAATCCGCGGGGAGG
>NW_005078268.1:0-236 GCF_000277835.1 Geospiza fortis | reverse complement strand
AAGTCCTACAAGCTCACCTTGGCCATGAACATCTAGCAGTACACACCAAAAGGGGAGCGGAAGGAGAACAGTGAAGATACCCTGAGGTGCATCTTAGAACAACAGAGCACAAGAGCAGCACAAAAATCTCAGCTGACAGCTGATGTTTCTGCCTGGCTTCCTATGAGAGGGCTCATTCCTGGGGCCAAAGACAGCCCCGTTCAGCTTTCACCTCCCCTAATTCAATGCAGAAGCCA
>NW_005078267.1:0-236 GCF_000277835.1 Geospiza fortis | reverse complement strand
TCAAGAATAAGGAACTAAAGCCCTGCAAGATGACGGATCTTTTATTCCTCTGGGAGAAGGGAGGCCCAGGGGGCTGCAGCCTGGCTGATGCTGCTGCCCAAGGCTCTCTGGAGGGAGAAGCTGGAGGGAGGAGCTGTGCCTCACCAGCTGGCTTCACTTCTAGGTGACAGTGGGCAGAAGCAGCAGAGGCAGGGCAGAGCCCTTTGGAGATGAGCAGAGTAGCACCTGGAGGATGC
>NW_005078266.1:0-236 GCF_000277835.1 Geospiza fortis | reverse complement strand
TTGTCAAACTTGCATCCTTCCCAACACCTGAGGACACAAGGACATCCAGGAGCCCACTGATTGCATGGGATAAGTCAAGTAAATGTTTTGATTTTTCTGCATCAAGTTTCTCAACATGAGCTGCAATATTCAGCTACTGTAAACTGCAGGAAAGGCTGATAAAGTGCCCAGAAGTCACAGCACTGGGGCCAAATGGATCCATGTCTGGTTTTTGAGTTAATGGGCATTTCTTTCAT
>NW_005078265.1:0-236 GCF_000277835.1 Geospiza fortis | reverse complement strand
GGCCCAGGTACTTCCAGGGCGGCATCCGCTGGATTTTGTCGCTCTGGAGCTCGAAACCTGCAACAATTAACGAATACATTATCAGTCCAAGCACGTGTGTGAGTAGATCGTCATTGGGGGCACACACAAGCACATCGTCCATGTAATGGTGGATCAAAACATCTTCAAATTTGGCCCGTATTGGGGACAGCAAGGAAGCAACGTACCACTGGCAAATCACTGGGCTGTTCTTCATG
>NW_005078264.1:0-236 GCF_000277835.1 Geospiza fortis | reverse complement strand
CCCTTTGAAATGCTTTATGGAAGACCAAATAGAATGCAAAAGGGAATGTCCACCCACATTGAAAAAGTAACGTTAGCCCCTATATAGTGGCTTTAAGTAAACAACTCAGAAAAATTAAAAAAAACATGTAACTAAAACTCAGAGCAGAGAGCTAGATGGATCAGTACATAACATACAGCCTAGGAATTATGTATATGTTAAGCGTCTTGCAGAAAAGGCTTTGGAACCACAGTGGG
>NW_005078263.1:0-236 GCF_000277835.1 Geospiza fortis | reverse complement strand
TGGACAATCTGTGCCACTGCTTGGTCATCCTCACAGTGAAAAAAATGTTTCCTGCTGCTCAGAGGGAACTTCTTGTGTTTCACTGCATGCCCTCTGTCTCTGGTCCTGTCACTGTGCACAAGTGACAAGAGCCCAGCTCTGTCCTCTTTGCAATCTCCCCTCAGGTATTTTCATGAATCAAATTTTGCTTTTCTAGGCTCTTTGTCATCTTCCTGGCTCTTCTCTGGACTCTCTCC
>NW_005078262.1:0-236 GCF_000277835.1 Geospiza fortis | reverse complement strand
AAAAAACTAATTCCAAAAATCTTCCCTCCTCATTATATCTTAAAATATCATCTGTTTGTCTTTTCTCCAGCCCCATATGTGACATCCACGTTAGTATGCAATAACTATTGTGGTAATAAAAAGAATAAATAGAGGAAGATTTATAATCTGATTTCTGTTAACTTAAGAAATAAAGCTTTTTTTGTTCCTTTTTTTCCCCCTCTGATGAATTCTGGCTGTGTATCAGTGACCAACAG
>NW_005078261.1:0-236 GCF_000277835.1 Geospiza fortis | reverse complement strand
GGTCAGGCATTGGCACAGGGTGCCCGGACAAGTGGTTGAATCACCGTCCCTGAAAGTATTCAAAATTTGTGTGGATATGGCACTTGGAGATATGGTTGTAGTGGTGAGCAGAGTGGTGCTAGGTTAATGGTTTGACTTCATGATCCTAAAGTTCTTTTCCTGTTGTCATCTTATTGCAAAAGTTGCATACCTTCTTAGTGATTTCTCACGGACATCTCCTTGCAGCACTGACTCCT
>NW_005078260.1:0-236 GCF_000277835.1 Geospiza fortis | reverse complement strand
TGGTCTGACCCACTACACATTTTAGAATGGGTCTTTTTGCCCCACCAACCTAAGAAGACAGCACCCACAGAGATGCTTGCAGCTGAATGCTAAGGATCCCTTTAAAATTATCATTCCGGTACAACACGAATACTTTAAATGGTGCTTTACAAACAGCACAGCGCTACAAAATGCCTTACAAAACTTTACGGGGCAAATTACCTATCACGTACCCAGTCACAAACTGTTGCAACTGA
>NW_005078259.1:0-236 GCF_000277835.1 Geospiza fortis | reverse complement strand
CCCCAGTGTTTGAAAAGTCCAGTGAACCAGTTGTTGTTGCCTTCCATCTGGATCTTGTTTCCTCGATCTTTTAGCAGCTGGATGCTCCGGTATACTGACTCCCTATGTGACAGCAGGTTGAAAAACCAGATGCCCTCAAATGTCTGACAGCCACAGCCATGGACAAGAAACTGTGGCTTGACTGTGGAAGCACCCAGCTGAAGGCATGTGGTTCAATGAGGAGCATCCAGATTCCT
>NW_005078258.1:0-236 GCF_000277835.1 Geospiza fortis | reverse complement strand
CAGGCTAAGTGGCCAGAGGATGGTACCTTAGTTTATAACAACTTTTCACAGCTGACATTGTTTTGTAGAAGAGGAGGAAAATTGAATTAATTGCTGTTTTAGATGGGTAATGCCATGGCTGGTTCTTGCAATTAAGGGATGGATATTATGAGAATGTTAAGAGAAGTTTTATTTTTGTAGTTTTATTTTATTGATGTATAGTTATGTTGTTGTGATTTGTTGTTTAGAAATCTTCT
>NW_005078257.1:0-236 GCF_000277835.1 Geospiza fortis | reverse complement strand
CTTTTTCTTCTTCTTTAATGCTATGTTTATTCTCTATTTCTATTTCCCAAGAAGATCCCAGTTGCCCCTAACATGGTCCCAGTTTCTCCCAGTCAGGCCCTGTATGGTTCCTTCCAATCTCAGTCCCTCCCAGTAGGAGTCCAATGTGGCCCCAGTCACTTCCAGGATGAACCCAGTCACTCCGAGAATGTCATTTGCCCACATCATGGTCCCAGTTGCTCCTAGCATGATCCCAG
>NW_005078256.1:0-236 GCF_000277835.1 Geospiza fortis | reverse complement strand
GCCGGATGTCACCCCATTCACTATCACATGTACATTCAGCTCCGTGCTGCACATTTTCTCCAGAAGGATACTGGGAGAGATATAATCAAAATTTTTACTGACATCTAAAAGGATTACTTCCACTGGCTTCCTTTTATCAACTAGTGCCTGTCGTGCTCACCCCAGGTAGCAACCAAGCCCCATGCTCCACTGTCTCCCTCTCCCATCTGTGGCAGGCAGGTGTTCAGCCGTCTCCA
>NW_005078255.1:0-236 GCF_000277835.1 Geospiza fortis | reverse complement strand
TGGACACAATCCTGTGCAATGTGCTCTCTGTTGGCTCTGCTTGTGCAGGGAGGTTGTGCCAGATGCTCCATGTCAAACCTCACCCATTCTGTGATTGTGTGAATATCAACTCTGAAAACATAAGACAAATCCTGACCACATTTTACATTTATGCTAAAATTTAAGTCAGAATTGAAGAAGGGAAGACTGAATAGGGACCTGATCAATGCACACAAAGGCGGGTGCCAAGAGGATGG
>NW_005078254.1:0-236 GCF_000277835.1 Geospiza fortis | reverse complement strand
TCTCTTCCAACCTAGTGATTCTGTGACCAAGTGTATTGTTCAAATACTCCTTGACCTCTGACCAGTTTTGTGCTAAGACCATTTCTCAAGGAAAACTATTTCATTGCCCGACCACGCTCTCAGTGAAGAACCTTTTCCAAATGTCCAATCTGACTTTCCCTTGATGCTGTTTCACTCAATTTCCTTGGGTCCTAACACTAGTCACCAAAGAGATGAGGTCACCCCTCAGACTTCTT
>NW_005078253.1:0-236 GCF_000277835.1 Geospiza fortis | reverse complement strand
GGGTGATTCAAACACCCCGCGGGTTTTCGGGGTGTCCCTGGAGGGGTTTTTGGGGTACCTGGGGTAACGCTGGCCCCGTTTACGCCGGAATTCAGCCTCGTCCACGGTCCAGACGGCGCCACGGGCGGCCTCGACCCGCACGAAGCATTTGTGCAGGCTCAGGTTGTGACGCACGGCGTTCTGGGGGGGAACCCCAAAATCCCAGGGCAGTTTTTGGGGTTCCCGAGGCTGTTTTG
>NW_005078252.1:0-236 GCF_000277835.1 Geospiza fortis | reverse complement strand
GTTGGATTTGGGATTGGGACAGGATTCAGGATCAGGGATGGATTGGGGGCAGGACTTGAGATTGGGGCTGGATTTGATACTGGATCTGGATTTGCGATTCAGCGCTGGAATTGGGATTAAGGCTGGATTTGGGTCTGGGTTTGGGATTTAGGGCTGGATTTGGGATCACGGTGGGATTTGGGGCTGAAATGTTGGCATTTGGGCTGAATTTGGGGCTGGATTTGGGATTGGATATT
>NW_005078251.1:0-236 GCF_000277835.1 Geospiza fortis | reverse complement strand
GGACCTCTGGTTAGGTTATCTGGTTAGGTTAGGTTATCTGGTCCAACCCCCCTCAGCTAGAGCCATCTACAGCAAGTTGCCCAGGACCATGTCAGATGGCTTTTAAATATCTGCATGGATAGAAACTCCACCTCCTGGGAAACCTGTGCCAGTTATCAGTAAAAATGTTTCCTGATTTCAAACAGAGCCTCCTGTATTTCAGTTTGTGACATTGCCTCTGGTCCTGTCACTGGGCA
>NW_005078250.1:0-236 GCF_000277835.1 Geospiza fortis | reverse complement strand
CCCCCCCTCCCCCCAGCAGCCGCTGTGCCCCAGAGCCTCCCTCACGCTGGGGCCATGGGCCTGGAGGAGGCTCCTGTTCTTGAGACAGGAGCAAGGCTGCAGCTCCCGCCTTTGGGCCCTGGGCCGCAGCAGCCAGGGGAGGCCCAGCTGCAGAGCTCACAGCCCCTGCTGGGTTTCACTTGGACACTTTGGAGCACGAATCCCCAGCCCATATTCTCCCTGCGGTTGCTGTTTCC
>NW_005078249.1:0-236 GCF_000277835.1 Geospiza fortis | reverse complement strand
TTCCCTGGATCCTCCTTCCAGCCCTTCCTGTAGATGGGCACCACAGTGACCAGCCTCAAGGTGTCTGGGGCCTCCCTGGCTAACCAGGACAGAAGATAAATGATGGTGACTGGCTGGGTGAGCTCTTCCTCCCTTCTCTAGGTACTTGGAGAATCCCATCCAGTCCCATTCACTTGTGAGTGTTCAAGGGGCACAGCAAGCCATTGACTGCTTCCTCCTGGACTGCACGGGGTCTG
>NW_005078248.1:0-236 GCF_000277835.1 Geospiza fortis | reverse complement strand
TCTATCTCCAAGGTAATTTAGTTTCTCAGAAAGAGCAAGCTCTGAAGATTACCCTGTGAGGAGGGTATTTCTAAGCACTTTTCCCCAAACACTTTTCTTCTGAGCTTAGCACAAGTTATGCTCATGGCATAGCTATCTCTCCTGGCAGGAAATCTCTTACATCTTCCCCTACCCAATGCCATTTCACATAACTTTAGTGTCTTAGTGTATTTAAGATGTTTGCAACTGAAATCACC
>NW_005078247.1:0-236 GCF_000277835.1 Geospiza fortis | reverse complement strand
CCTCAGCATCACGTTCACGCCTGGAGGGGGCACGGTGCCACCGAGAGTGCCCGGTGAGCAGGGGGGAGCACGGTGCCACTGAGTGTGCCCGGTGACCGGGAGGGGGGCACGGTGGCACCAAGCATGCCCAGTGACCGGGGGGAGCGGTGGTGCCCGGTGACCCGAGGGGCGCGGTGCCACTGAGTGTGCCCAGTGACCGGGGAGATGATGGTGCCCAGTGACCCGGGAGGGGGCAC
>NW_005078246.1:0-236 GCF_000277835.1 Geospiza fortis | reverse complement strand
GACTACTATAAATGGCTTTATTTACGTGAGTTCAAAGGAAACAAGTTTGGCACTCCATTGTTCTCATTCTCTGACAGAGTGGGTGTCTGTTGTTAAAGAAAAAGGATTAGAAATCCAAGTCTATAAATTATTATGGTTTATATTCATACAGAATATTTCCAAATATATTATATCAGTCTTCACATTCCAGCTGTAAGTTGGAATTTATGCACTGGAAAAACCTGTATTGCCAGCTA
>NW_005078245.1:0-236 GCF_000277835.1 Geospiza fortis | reverse complement strand
GAACCCTTGCAATGTAATGATAAGAAATGGTGACCTCGTTGTGATTTGGGAAAAAACACTTGGCTATATGACCCTGTGGATTTGGGAAAGAGGACTCAAATACTAAGCTATATGACCCCGCAGTGATTTGGAAAAAGAATTTAAGTACTGACCAACATGATCCTGTGGCGATTTGGGAAAGAAGACTTAGTTCTGTTATTTGGTACAAAGTGTTTATTGATTGGTAAAATATATCA
>NW_005078244.1:0-236 GCF_000277835.1 Geospiza fortis | reverse complement strand
TTTTGGGAATTTCTGGGGGGATTTTGGGGGGATCTTTGCCCCCCCAGGGAAGCTCCTGTTCTCCATCAGCTTCCTCATCTTCCTCCTGATGCTGATCCTGCTGGGCAAGGGCTTCTCCGTCACCAGGTGGGTCAAAGGTCACCCGGGGGTCACCCAGGGGTCAGGGGTCACTCGGGGTCATTTGGGGAATTTTTTGGATTTTTTTGTTATTTTTAAAAATTTTTTGAGATTTTTTT
>NW_005078243.1:0-236 GCF_000277835.1 Geospiza fortis | reverse complement strand
GAAGAAGAGGAGGAGGAGGAAGAAGAAAACCTTGAGGGGAATGCAGCTTTTCTTTCTGACTTGGGCATGTCTGCCCTTCCCCAAAGGTTGGTTTCCAGCAGCCAGAGGATGATTTGCCATCCCTGCAATGTGTGTAGAAATCTTCTGGTTTGAAGTTGTCCCGGTGTTATCACAAGGATGGTGATGCCTGAGGATTTTAGCTTGTATGCTTTTCATACATTTGTAATCCTGCAGTT
>NW_005078242.1:0-236 GCF_000277835.1 Geospiza fortis | reverse complement strand
CAACCAAAACCATTCCATGATTCCATGGAGAATCTGATCGAGATGAATTTGGGATGAAGGGAATTGCTCCCCTGGAGCGTTATCCCTGAGAAGGCAAAGCAGCTCCACTGCCCTCCCTATAAAACCCAGGAAAATCCCAACATCTGCTTTTCTCATGGAAAAGATACTAAGGGAGCAGGAAGAGGGAAGGGATACTCAAATCCCATCCCATTCCCATCTCATTCCATGGGCAGGGA
>NW_005078241.1:0-236 GCF_000277835.1 Geospiza fortis | reverse complement strand
ACAGAAGCCATCCTGCTGATTTTATGCATCCAAGGGTAGCTGAGCTACCTTGGGTGAGAAATAGACCTCCAAGAGCTTATGAGACCTGGCTCATGGAGGCTCCTATTACTCATGGTGCCTGGACAGGTGATTTCTCATAATAAGAGACACAGTCTGGGAATATTTTGATCACCCTCAATCAAAATGAGGACATTTTTTTGCTTGGTCTGGCGTTTTTGGGGAGCAGGCCTGCAGCT
>NW_005078240.1:0-236 GCF_000277835.1 Geospiza fortis | reverse complement strand
AACAACTCTCTTGTGTTACTCCTTCCTTCCGGTTCTTTCCTGTGTGGATAGTTTTCTCCACTTTCTTTCTCATTCCCTTTCTTTTCACCACTCCATCCACATTTCTTTTCAAAAGTAGTTCGTGGACCAGTAAGGTCATGTGCCATCAAATTATACTCTTCCTTATGACCTTTTTGGATCTCATATCATTCTCAAAACCATCAGTGGTGTGGTTTGGTTTTGCTTTGTTTTGGTTT
>NW_005078239.1:0-236 GCF_000277835.1 Geospiza fortis | reverse complement strand
AAACCCCTCGGGATGGATCCTGGATCCTGGAATCCTGGAATTCTTGGGCTGGGATCCATGGATTTTCAATCCAATTCCAATTTCACCCCAATTCCTGGTGATTCCAACCTTTCCTTGGACATTCCCAGGGATTTTCTGGGAATTCTTCCCCCAAATCCCCCCCTTTTCCCATGGGAATCCATTCCCTGTTTTCCCCACGGAAAACTTCCCACTCTCTTCCCACAGTTCCCAAACTG
>NW_005078238.1:0-236 GCF_000277835.1 Geospiza fortis | reverse complement strand
AGGCGCTGCCGCCTCGCCCGCCACCGGTGCCCGGGGGGCCGCCCCCCCTTGCGAATGGGCCGGCAGAAGCCGGGGCAGAGCGGGACACGCTGGCGGCTTCTGTCTCCGCCTGGCCTCGGCCAGCGAGCGGCTCTGGGATCGTCTTTGGCCCTTCTCTCTCGGCCTCTCAGGATCGTCTTTCGCCCTTCTCTCTCGCCTCTCCGGATCCGCTCTTTCGCGTCCCCTTGCTGAACTTC
>NW_005078237.1:0-236 GCF_000277835.1 Geospiza fortis | reverse complement strand
TTTGGGGGAGATTTAAGGAAAAATGGGGGAAATTTGGACAATTTTGGGAGAAATTTAAAGGAAAATTTGGGGGGCAAATGGGGAAAAATTGGGGGAATTTTGGGAGAACTTTGGAAAAGTTTTGGGGGAAGTTTGAAGTAGAAATGGGGAAAAAATCAGGAAGTTTTGGGGAAAATTCGGACAAAAGTGGGGAAAAAATTGGGCGGAAAATGGGAATAAATTGGGAAATTTGGGGA
>NW_005078236.1:0-236 GCF_000277835.1 Geospiza fortis | reverse complement strand
AGGGTTTGACCCATAGAATTGGGATTTGCCCCAGAGATCTGGTTTGCCCTATAGATTTGGGGTCTGGTCCTGAGATTTGGGGAGTTCTGACCCCAAGATTTGGGGTTTACCCCATAGAATTGGGGTTTAGCCCAGAAATTTGGGGTTTGCCCCAGAGAATTGGGGTTTGATCCTGAGATTTAGGGAGTTCTGACCCCGAGATTTAGGGCTTGCCCCATAGAATTGGGATTTACCCC
>NW_005078235.1:0-236 GCF_000277835.1 Geospiza fortis | reverse complement strand
GATGAGCTCTGCAGGGGTTAGGATGAGGTCTGGATGGGCTAGGATGAGATCTGGAAGGACTGGGATGAGCTCTGTAGGGTTTGGATAAGCTCTGGGAAGGTTGAGATGGACTCTGCAGGGTTGGGATGAGCTCTGGGAGGGCTGGGATGAGCTCTGCAGGGTTGGGATGAGTTCTAGAGGGTTGGGATGAGTTCTCTAAGGTGTCCCTGCCTGCCCATGGCTGGGGTGGCACTGGA
>NW_005078234.1:0-236 GCF_000277835.1 Geospiza fortis | reverse complement strand
ATCCAGTTTCAAGTTCAGCAGTGGCTGAGGGGAAAAGAAACAAGATTCCTTATGTTACTTCTACAGCAGACAGGGAGAAATAAGGCACTGTAAGAGTCGAGAGTCTGCATAACTCAAGAGCCTGCAATACTGAACAAGACTTTAAAATTTCCAAGGACACCTAATAAGGGAAGAACTAGGCACAAAGGAAGAAACACATTTTGTGCACATGTGCTTATCAGTCAACAGCATTTCTA
>NW_005078233.1:0-236 GCF_000277835.1 Geospiza fortis | reverse complement strand
AGAATCAAGTGCCAAATTTCCTGGACCCCATCAAAGGCTTTTCTGGGCATCCTTCTCCTCGCTGTGGAGGATCCCCCAGGAGCTCCTGGAATGTGGGGACAGAGGACACAGCTCTGCACTGACAGCAAAGGTGCCGCTTGCACAGGGTTAAATACAATGTTTGGAACCTCCTTCTTCACATATCAGCCTTGCAAAAAGCTTCCTGAGCTCTGTTTTCATGGCAGAGACTTTCCCCA
>NW_005078232.1:0-236 GCF_000277835.1 Geospiza fortis | reverse complement strand
TGTTCCCTGTAATTCACACTAATTGTCACCCCTGTTGTCAGTTTCAGGAATGAAGGTGATGATTCAATGGTCAAGAAAGATTAACTCTCAGGTTTTGTGATGATCACAGTGGATCTGGTTCAGGGGGGCAGGTACATCTGAGTGGTCAAACTGAATAGTGATTTGAGAGCCAGAGATTTAGGTGGCTTGTCAGGAAGAAAGAAGTGCAGAAAGAAGAAGAAGAAGAAAAAAAAAGA
>NW_005078231.1:0-236 GCF_000277835.1 Geospiza fortis | reverse complement strand
GTCTCAAAGATCTTGAAGACCTTATGCCTGTTTCACTGGAAAATATTTGGAAACTCCTCTACATGAGTGAGTCCAGGGCTGGTGGAGTTCACTGAAGTTCAGTGGATTTCTGCTGTGCCCTCACAGTCTCTGTAATCTGCTTTTGCAATTACTCTGCCACATCAGTGCAGAAATACGTGTGATGCCACTATTTCAGGCAATACATTTGGATTTATGGACCAGTTTTGATCACTGGC
>NW_005078230.1:0-236 GCF_000277835.1 Geospiza fortis | reverse complement strand
CTTAACTGTAGCCCTCTTCTAATTCCTCAGGGTCTTTTCTTAATTGGTATTAAATAGATACCTATTCTCCTCATTTGCCTATGAAGCTTTTTGTTCAGGCTCTGTGTGCCTGAACTGGTCCTACACAAGGTCCAGATGAAACATCTCACGCCACATTTGCCTTGCATGTACTTACGCTGGAATCACTTTTTCACACAGAAATACATAAGGAGAAGCTTGTGAATGAAAAAAAAAAA
>NW_005078229.1:0-236 GCF_000277835.1 Geospiza fortis | reverse complement strand
ATTTTTAAAACAAGTGATTGGCTTTTTTCAAAATCCTGTACAGGGTGGTTGGCATGGTTGCATGGGCAAACCCTCACCTCTCCAAAACAAGCAAGGAGAGATGTGATTAACATTCTGGGAACAGGATTAGGAGTATTAAACAGCATAGATGGTGAAGTTTTAGCAAACAAATTAAGCTTGGAAACAAGTGATCTGTATAAATTGGAACATCTGTGTTGAAGATTGCATGCAAGATG
>NW_005078228.1:0-236 GCF_000277835.1 Geospiza fortis | reverse complement strand
ATGCTTTCCAAGGGTGGTTTCACCATGGTGCACTGTGTTGGAAGCATCCACCTCCTGTTGGACCTGGGTGTCCTGGTAACAGGAGTAGGGTGCCAGTTTAGCACTATGTGCATGTAAGCAAACTGTATTGTACCACACTCCATGTCATTTCTGATGAACTGCTGATGATGGGTCGCTTGCAGTAGCTGCCTCCTGTACACCCAACACCCCAGGCTACAAGATGGGTGTTAAATGAG
>NW_005078227.1:0-236 GCF_000277835.1 Geospiza fortis | reverse complement strand
TCTGAGGTAGGAATCCACAACACTGAGTGAACATGTGCCTGTCTACATGCAGATAATCACTTCCACAAATATAGCACAAGATTGGGGTAGGCACCATATTCTATATTAATCATGACCATAGAACACGATGAAAACTTGATCAGTGGGTCCATTTAACCCACTGATGGGTTAAATGAACATATTTAAGCTAGTGAGATCTCCTTCTACCTGATGTGCATTTGTATATTATTTCAGTG
>NW_005078226.1:0-236 GCF_000277835.1 Geospiza fortis | reverse complement strand
TGTTCTGTCCCAAATCCCAGATTATATTCAGGTGGGGATTCTTAGCTCCTACCCCCTGCATGGAGCATCTCACAATGGGCTGTTATCATTCCATGAGTCAGGTGGTGGGTCCATTAAACAGAAATGGCTCCTGGAGGGAGTTATCTCTGAGTCATGCTGCAAGGCATTGATGTGCCCATTAACAGGAGACAAGGAGAAAACCACGCCCTTCCTGGTTTCAACAGCTCTTGAGGATG
>NW_005078225.1:0-236 GCF_000277835.1 Geospiza fortis | reverse complement strand
TCAGTTCAAAACTGGGCAGAAACACCATTGTAGGCCTTGAAACACAAGTCCTTTAGAAACATAATACCCCTAAAAAGATTAAATCAAACAACAGAACTCATTTCAAAAACAACCTAATCAACACCTGGGCTAGGGAACATGACATTAAATAAGTATACTATATCCCCTATCACACACCAACTACGAACAAAATAAAGAAATACATTAGGCTATTAAAAACCACCTTAAAAACATTA
>NW_005078224.1:0-236 GCF_000277835.1 Geospiza fortis | reverse complement strand
ATCCACCCCAAATCCACTGAAATCTACTTGAAATCCACTGAGATCTATCCAAATCTACCTGAAATCCACTGAAATCTATCTGAAATCTATTGAAATCCACCCAAAATCCATTGGAATCCACCCAAAATCTACCTGAAATGCACTGAAATCGACCCCAAATCCACTGAGACCTACCTGAAATCCACTGAGATTTACCCAAGATCTACTCAAAATCCACCCCAAATCCACTGAAATCT
>NW_005078223.1:0-236 GCF_000277835.1 Geospiza fortis | reverse complement strand
TAATTGTATTCCTGAAGTATTTACATGAATTTTTTGAGAACTGTATATATTCACAATGAGCAAACTCTGGAAACTACAATATCTGAGGCAACGTGTCAGATATGACTGAAAATACTAGGACATAAACAAGCAATTCCTCTTTTTTGATAGCTTCTTACACAAATGAAAAACCACCTACCTTTTACATAGCTATTGTTATTCACCCCGTTCATAAAAATAAAATGGGGAAGAAAAAT
>NW_005078222.1:0-236 GCF_000277835.1 Geospiza fortis | reverse complement strand
CGCCGGCCCCAGGGAGCTGTGTGGGGGGGAAAAAAAATCCTAAAAACGATTAAATCCTAAAATATTCCCAAACAAAATCCCATACAATCCCCTCCAAATCCCATTAAATTCCACCCCGAACCCCATGAAATTGCCACAAAATCCCATGAAATTCCCATAAATCCACTCCAAATCCCATGAAATTAACCCCAAATCCACCGCGAACCAGCCCTAAAATATCCCCAACAAAATCCCAT
>NW_005078221.1:0-236 GCF_000277835.1 Geospiza fortis | reverse complement strand
TCCGGGGGATTTGGGGCAGGACGGACGCACGGACAGACGGACGCACGGACACCGAGCCCTGAGGGGAACTGCAGGGCCCGGCCCAGGGGCACAGCTGGGGGCACAGCTGGGCACATCTGGAACCCCAAATCTCTGCGTTCTCCCCTTCCCGCAGCTCAGAGCCTTCGCAGGCCCCAAAGCTCCGTGGTTTAACCCTTTCCCTGCCCGTTCCCGGCACACCTGGGCACACCTGGGCA
>NW_005078220.1:0-236 GCF_000277835.1 Geospiza fortis | reverse complement strand
ACACCTGGCTGGTGGTCTCCACATCCTCCTGATTCCCTGTGGGCACCTGGGTGAAGGCAGGGGCAGGCACATCCATTGGGACTCAGAATGACATCAAGAATTCATTGGGAAGAGTGGATTTGTTGACTTTCAACCCTAAAAGTCTCAGCTCTTCCATCCAATCCTTTTTTCCTGTGGCGTCAAGCAATGTTGGATGGTCTTTGAGGTATTTTCCAGCCTCAGTGGTTCCATTATTC
>NW_005078219.1:0-236 GCF_000277835.1 Geospiza fortis | reverse complement strand
GCAAATGCGTTAAAGGAATTAGGAAAAAGGAAAAGAATAGAGAAAGAAAGAGAGTGAGGGGGTATAGCTACCAAACGTAGAGACAAAGTCCTTGTGGTCCAGTCAATGGAGTTTGCCTAGTCACGTCGGGAAGATCTCAAAGTCCTGGTTAACTCAGGGATCTCTTATAGTCCTCTGCCGAGGAGGGGGGAAACACATCTTGAAATTGCTGAGGGGGAACAGATACAATAAAGAAT
>NW_005078218.1:0-236 GCF_000277835.1 Geospiza fortis | reverse complement strand
TTTTTTTTTTTCCCCCCGGAATTTCCCCGGATTCGGGAATTGGATTTCGTGGAGTTTTCGTGGAGTTTCCCCCCCAGCCCCGCCCCGGGTTCGGGGATGGAATTTTCCTGGATTTGGGAATGGAATTCCTGGAATTGCCGTGTCCAGCCTGGAATTGTTTGTCACCCGCGTGTCCCCAGGTGGGGCCGGCTCTGCCCTGGGGACGTCGGGGGGACACTGGGGACATCTGGGGGGAC
>NW_005078217.1:0-236 GCF_000277835.1 Geospiza fortis | reverse complement strand
CATTGATGAAGATATCAAAGAGCCCTCGTCCCAAGACAGAGCCCTGAGGGACACTACTTGTCACCAGCCTCCACCTGGACATAGAGCCATTGACCACAACTCTCTGGCTGCATCCAGCCAGCGAATTCCCTATCCACCAAGTAGTTCTCCCTTCAAATTCCTGTCTCTACAATTGGGAGATGAGGATGTCATGTAAGACCCTGTCAAGGGCCTTACAGAATTCTAGATAGATGACA
>NW_005078216.1:0-236 GCF_000277835.1 Geospiza fortis | reverse complement strand
TACATGACTATGAAAAAACATCCCCCTAACTCCAAACAGAAAGCCATGTTTGACACCAGATGGTCTATAACTAAACCAATTTATCCAATGTTTGCACAAAAAGAGACAATCTCTCTGGAGATCACCTAGCCCAACCCTCTTCTCAAGGAAGGCACAACTACAACATTCCTAGGATGATGTCCAATTGGGTTTTGACCGCCTCCAAGGACACTGATGTTGGGGAAGATGAAACAGGA
>NW_005078215.1:0-237 GCF_000277835.1 Geospiza fortis | reverse complement strand
ACCCCCCTCCTAATTAAGAACCCCTCCTAATTAAGGGACCCTCCCCCTAATTTAGGACCACCTCACAATCAACGGCCCTGCCCCTAATTAATGGACCCCCTCCTAATTAAGGGATCCCTCAATTAACGAACCCTCCCCCTCGCGCACCTGGGACCCTCCTGGGGGATTTTGGGGACCCCCCCTCACACCTGTGTCACCTGGGGGGGTGGGGACAGGTGTGACAGGGACAGGTGACAC
>NW_005078214.1:0-237 GCF_000277835.1 Geospiza fortis | reverse complement strand
GAAATGTGATAACAAAATTTTACAAACTGGTGAGAAAGCTGATGGTCTTAAAATTATTTTTTTTTCCTTTCCAAGCAAGATGTGTATCTGTCAGAATCCATAGCTGCAAAGTAAATGAGTAACTTTGGAAATTGTCTGTGCTGGAAAGAGACTATATATTCATTGTATCTATGTGGAATTCATGGAGATTTATAATAATCATGGGGTCATAGAATATCTGAAGTTGGAAGGGATCCA
>NW_005078213.1:0-237 GCF_000277835.1 Geospiza fortis | reverse complement strand
TGCTTTCCGGGATATGCTACCAATGTATGATGAGTCCTAAAGACTTCGCAACGATACTACGGAACCCTGCTGATGAAGACCCTTTGAAGATTGTCATGAGTCACCGGGTGATGTGAAAGACGGTCTGAAGTTACCCTCATTTGCCTCATGACTGTCCACAGGACAGACATTGGGACCCTGAGGACACCAATGGGATATCTGGCCTGCTGATGGTGGATGAACGCCAAAAATCCTGAG
>NW_005078212.1:0-237 GCF_000277835.1 Geospiza fortis | reverse complement strand
GTGCCGGCCACCCTTCAGACGGGCAATCCTTTCTTGTCCCAGCTCAGCACAGGCTCTGCAATTCAACCTGGTGCCGCTGGACCAGCGTGGCCTGCAGCAGCCAGCTCGCCCCCCGCTGCTGGCACTTCCTGCAGCAGCGCAGCCCAGCAGCCCGAGATGAGGGAGGAGCAGGGCCTGAAGACACTGAGTGAGTCGGGTGCATTTCTTGTCTCTGCCAGAGCAGTGTGTTGTGTGTGT
>NW_005078211.1:0-237 GCF_000277835.1 Geospiza fortis | reverse complement strand
TGGGGTAATTTTGGAGCATTTTTGGGGGGTATTTTTGGGGTAATTTGAGGAATTTTTGGGGCATTTTTTGGGAGTAATTTTGGGATTTTTGGGGTATTTTGTGGGTATTTTTTGTGGTAATTTTGGGATTTTTTGGGGGGGTATTTTGGGGCATTTTTTGGGTATTTTGGGGTAATATTGGGATCTCTTTTTTTGGCCTTTTTTGGGGCATTTTTGTGGTAATTTGGGGATTTTTGG
>NW_005078210.1:0-237 GCF_000277835.1 Geospiza fortis | reverse complement strand
GCTTTATTAAACACTGCTCAGAGTATGTAAGGATTACCATCTAACACATGAAATGCAAGTTGGTCCATTCAGGCATTACTCATAATGCAGTTCTTGCATAGAGAGGGATTATCCACCTGTTCCTGAGGAAAGCAGTTCTTGACCATACCAACTGCCAGACCAAACAGCACCGAGTAAAATCATGTTCTCCTGTGTGTTTGGTACATCTGCTTCCCTGGAAGACAAAAAATAAAAAAA
>NW_005078209.1:0-237 GCF_000277835.1 Geospiza fortis | reverse complement strand
GGCAAGCCTTGCAGAAAATATTAAGAGAGTTTATGCCACCCTCAGGAGTTAGGTTGTTGCAGTATGTGAATGATTTGCTTTTATCAGGGGAACAGGAAAAGGTGGTTGAAGAGGCAACTGTGAAGCTGCTTAACTTTCTTGCTATAAAGGAACTTATAGGGTTTGAAAAGAAAGTGCAGTTGGTTAAAAAAATATATTTGGGATACATTTTGACTGGAGGGTTACAGTGTATTGATC
>NW_005078208.1:0-237 GCF_000277835.1 Geospiza fortis | reverse complement strand
ACTGTTTACACATTCATAAAACACCAGAAACAGCAACATGAAAAACTTTCATTTTCCTCTCCATTCTTTCACATGTAACAGAGAAATTTTTCATCAAAATTGGCTTACATGCTCCATAATTTCCAATGCAGATTTGACACTGTATTTTGAAATAATTTTAGCATTCCCTCATTGTGATTAAGTGATTAAAATCCATAATTCTGGCTATAATAAAGTCAGAAAAGCTTTGGAATTCTC
>NW_005078207.1:0-237 GCF_000277835.1 Geospiza fortis | reverse complement strand
GATGGATGGATGAAAGATGGATGATGCATGATGATTTTTGGGAGTGTTTTGTTGGTGATTTGACATTGTCAAATCAGTGGGTGTATAGTCTGATGACCCAATGCAATGTGAGACTAAAGAAGGAGCTGAAGGAAAATGTTCGTGGTATGACCCATGGTTACCTGGATGAGTAGATAATAAGTGCTGGAATTGGAGGTCCAGAGTATGAAAGGACAGATGGATGGATGGATGGATGGA
>NW_005078206.1:0-237 GCF_000277835.1 Geospiza fortis | reverse complement strand
CTGGGTGTCCCTGCGGGGCCCCTGCTGCAGCGTGCCCACGTCCTTGCCGTCCGTGCCGGGGAGCCCGGCAGAGCCGGAGGCAGCGCTGCAGGTGCAGGGGCAGCGGCGGGGAGGAGACACGGCCCTGGCAGCGGCTCCGGGAGCAGCGATTGGCGCTGGGCCGCCCGCGCTGCAGAGAGCCGGGGCCCTTGTGCCTGCCCTTGTGCCCAGGGCGCCTTTCCCCGCCGCTCGCCCGCC
>NW_005078205.1:0-237 GCF_000277835.1 Geospiza fortis | reverse complement strand
AAAAGAGAAGGCTTTAGGGTGACCTAAGTGCAGCCTACTTGAAGGGTGTCTACAGGAAACATGGAGAGGGACAAATTAGAAAGGAATGTAGTGAAAGGACAAGAGGGAATTGCTTTAAATTGAGAGTAGGTTTAGATTGGATATAAGAAACTCTTTACAGTGAGAGTGGTGAGGCTTTTTAACAGGTTGCCCAGGGAAGCAGTGGATGTACCATCCCTGGAAGTGTTCAGTGCCAGG
>NW_005078204.1:0-237 GCF_000277835.1 Geospiza fortis | reverse complement strand
TTCGGGAATTTTGGAAATTCCAAAGTTTTGGATTTTGGAAATTCAGGATTTGGGGAATTTTGGGAATTTTGGGAATTCAGGAATTTGGGATTTTGGGTCTTAGGAAATTCCAGATTTTGGGAATTTCAGGATTTGTGAATTCAGGGATTCTGGGAATTCGGGATTTTGGGAATTTGTGAATTTGCCGTTTCTCACCCCACGTGCCCTCGCCCACGCGATTTTGGGAATTCAGGAATT
>NW_005078203.1:0-237 GCF_000277835.1 Geospiza fortis | reverse complement strand
CACCAAAAAAACCCCACCAAAACAAAGAAACCCAAACATGAAAATGTCTGCACTGAGCGGATGGAATTTGGATTTCATCCCTCACGGGAGGGCTCAGGCAGGTGGCGCCTCCCCGGAGAAATAATCCAGCCTGGGCTGCAATCAATCATTGGGGCCGCCATGGAATCGGGTGAGCAGCGCTTCGGGGCTCTGGGTTCCTCCTGCTCGTCTGGGGATGAGCTCCCCTTTACTGGAATT
>NW_005078202.1:0-237 GCF_000277835.1 Geospiza fortis | reverse complement strand
CAGGATGGCAGCCTCGGCCCTGGCAAGTGGGTTGAGGGACAGAGAGAGAAAGAGGAGGCAAAAGGAACACGAGGCACGCTCCCAGGGTCCAGCGCACATTACTGTCTGCGAGTTCCCCCTGCACTCCATCTAGGGTAGGGTCCGCCCTTGCTGGGGCCGCTGCAGTGCAGTGGTGGCAGAGGGGGAAAGGCAAGGGACAGCGTTGAAAGTGCTGCTGTGAAAAGAGGGAGAGAGGGG
>NW_005078201.1:0-237 GCF_000277835.1 Geospiza fortis | reverse complement strand
CATGGAGAAGACCCCCAGCTACTTTGTCACCAAGGAGGCCCCAGCCCGCATCTCCTCCATGAGCAGGGGCACCAAGCTGATCGTGGTGGTGCGGGACCCCGTGACCAGAGCCATCTCGGACTACACCCAGACCCTCTCCAAGAAGCCTGACATCCCCACCTTTGAGAGCCTGACCTTCAAAAACAGGACTACAGGCCTCATAGACACCTCGTGGAGCGCCATCCAGATTGGCATCTA
>NW_005078200.1:0-237 GCF_000277835.1 Geospiza fortis | reverse complement strand
TGAGCCATTGATCACTACCCTCTGGATCCAATCATCCAACCAATTCCTTACCCACCTAACACCCATTAAACCATGCCATTTAAACCATCTCTCTCCACTTTAGAGAGAGGGATGTTTTGGCAGAGGAGGCTTCACAGAAGTCCAGAAAAACTACATCTGTAGCCCTTTCATAAGTCACTAATGTTGTCATTCTGTTGTAGAAAGCCACTAGGTTGGTCAGGCAGAACTTGCCCTTGG
>NW_005078199.1:0-237 GCF_000277835.1 Geospiza fortis | reverse complement strand
TATGTCACGTCCGGCCTAACGGTGACAGTTGCCCCATCTCTGGGTCAAGAAACAAGTATTGTCTGGCAGGTAGCTTGTCAACAAACTGAGAAAGAAATTAGCACCTGGGCATGCAGATTTCTGAAGGGAGGAAAGAAAAGTGTTGACAAGAATAAGCCTAAGTTTTAAATGCCTGAAACACTCAAAAATAACATGTTTTGGGATATTGTACCATATGTTACACAGAGTTAAAACAAA
>NW_005078198.1:0-237 GCF_000277835.1 Geospiza fortis | reverse complement strand
CCCAGAGAAACCAACAACTGGTACCTCTACAGATTTACTAACATTTTTTGAATGAGTCTTTCTGAATTATGCATCCACTATTTCATTAGTGCCAGTAACATGTTATTATTTCCAGAGAGGGAAAGCTGAATTGGTGTTTCTAGTCTGGAATGTTAGAATTCATCCAGGACTGACTATCAATAACTTTCCATCTTCCAATTCTGCCCATTTCAACAAAACACACACACACACAAAAAA
>NW_005078197.1:0-237 GCF_000277835.1 Geospiza fortis | reverse complement strand
GAGCCATCAGGAGCAGGAAGGCTTTCCTCTGTGAGGAGGAAGGCCAGCTTTGGCCTTTGGGGCAAGGGAGCTCAGCACCACAGATACCTCTGCTTTCTCCCCTCAGTTCCAAGCAAGGGGAATCTGCTCCATCAGCTACAAAGCACTCGACGGGAAGCAAATCAAGCTCCTCAACACAGGTGGGTGACTCCTGCTGCCCTGCTGCTCCATGGGATGTGAGAAGATGCTGCTGTGCCC
>NW_005078196.1:0-237 GCF_000277835.1 Geospiza fortis | reverse complement strand
AAAAAAAAAGCAGTGACATATGTGTAGACTTAGGGTTAAAACACAAGTTTCCCCCTAAACAGTCAGACATATCAATTACAATTTTCCTGCTTGTGTGAGACGTATTTTATGTGTGTAATCCTACTTTCTCTCAGTGTTTAACTATCCTGTAGGGGAGGATTGAAAACTCTATCTTCATCCTCAGATGTTTTGTAAAGTTTGTGGCCTGAGAAGTTGAAGCTCATTAAGTGAAAGAAC
>NW_005078195.1:0-237 GCF_000277835.1 Geospiza fortis | reverse complement strand
TTTTTTTTTTAATCAAAAGACATCTGTCAACATTTGGATTAGCAAAAAGGACTGGACATGATCAGAAAAAAGTGTAGCATTCATAAATGAGGAGGGCATTGCTCTGTAGACTCAAGCATGGCACATTCAGCTCTACAGTTGATTCACATGTGCTTCACAAAACCACAGAATGGCCTTGGTTAGATGGAACCTTAAAGATCATGTTGTACCATCCCCCTGCCATGGGCAGGAGCACCT
>NW_005078194.1:0-237 GCF_000277835.1 Geospiza fortis | reverse complement strand
TCCAAGATGCCCCGTGTCCCCTCAGGACTGCTGCAATCACCAAGCAGCCAGCCCAGGCTGCTGTATCGCCGACCCAGGCGGGCACAGCACGCCGCCCTGATCAGGGGAACAGAGCACGGGGTGAGCGCTCCTGCCCCCCAGGACACCGCGCCATGCTGCTTAGACGGGGCTGCCCACACTTCCCACGGCCATGGAAAGCAAGTGGGCTTCAGAGCGGCACCTCCATGGAGCCTGGCC
>NW_005078193.1:0-237 GCF_000277835.1 Geospiza fortis | reverse complement strand
CGTTCCAGCCGCTCAATAACCATCTGACTGTGGTGAGAAAAATCCTAACACTGCCCTAAAATACCCCAGAAAACACCCTGAAACATCACAGCACAGAGAGCCCCTCCTGGGACCCCCAAACATCCCCCCAAACCCAACCCTGCCCTGCTGTGCTGTGCGTTCCAGCCGCTCAATAACAACCTGACTGTGGTGAGAGAAACACTAAAACACCCCAAAACCATCCCAAAATACCCCAAA
>NW_005078192.1:0-237 GCF_000277835.1 Geospiza fortis | reverse complement strand
TGATATTTGACATGACATGATATTTGATGTGACATGACATGATATTTGGCATGGCATATTTGGTATGACATGACATGACATTTGACATGACATGATATATGACATGACATATTATATGACATGACATGATATTAAATACATGACATGATATTTGACATGGCATCACATTATATTACATGGCATGATATTTGATATGACATGACATAATATTTGACATGACATGACATAATATTATAT
>NW_005078191.1:0-237 GCF_000277835.1 Geospiza fortis | reverse complement strand
CAACACACCATGAAGGGCATAATTAAAGACTTGAAAAGCCTTCTTCTTCAGCAAAACTTTAAAACAGTTTCTCTTCCTTTATGAACTGATTCTCCATTATGTTCCCCAGTGACTCACCTTTATTCCAGGTGTCAAAGTTTGGTCTGAACCTACAGCAGCTCCCCACGTTGCTTTACACTTCACTGGAGCTCCCCGTATTCCCAAGTGGCTTGTTGCCATTAAATTAATAACTGCTGC
>NW_005078190.1:0-237 GCF_000277835.1 Geospiza fortis | reverse complement strand
ACATCAAGGAGGTATGAAACTCTAGCGCTATGGAACCCTTGTAACATAATGACAATAGAACACTTGCATTATATGTAACAACACACTTGTGCTGCCTGAAACAGCGTATTTCAGTAATCAACAAATGTGATTTCTAGGCACTGTCACAGAAGAAAGGGTAATAACAGAAAGGGTGAGACCTGAGATCCGATGGGCTTAAAATTGCTAGTGCCTACGACTGAGCAAAAAAAAAAAAAA
>NW_005078189.1:0-237 GCF_000277835.1 Geospiza fortis | reverse complement strand
CAGCATCAAACCATTAATAGTGATATTCAAAAGCACTGAGCCCAATTGTTTTCCATCTTTGCTTTCAGAAGTAACCAAGCTGTTATCAGACCCATGCAAAGTTCCCAGCAAAGTATCTATCATATAAAACGTATCTCCATTCAAAGCAGTACAACTTTACTGATTTAGGTGCTTGAATCTACTTCACAAAGCAAATACCTAACAAGGTACCTACTCCACCCCAATAAGGCATTTTTA
>NW_005078188.1:0-237 GCF_000277835.1 Geospiza fortis | reverse complement strand
CGCCATTCTGTCGCAAGGGAGAATGCTCGGTAATGATGTAAGAGATCTTGGCACAGCTTTCCGGTTTTGAGACCGGGACAAGTTTTGGGACGGGGATACCCGGGTTTTCGCCCGAATTTTCACTTAAAAGTTCAGGGGGGCTGCTGCCTTTTTCAGGACTGTTATTCCCGACACTTTTATATTCACGCATAAGATCGAGGGAGTCACCCGTGGGCTCCATATCACTGGCTATGAGTA
>NW_005078187.1:0-237 GCF_000277835.1 Geospiza fortis | reverse complement strand
GTACAAAGCTCACATTCATGAATGAGAACAATGAAAGAATTGAATCAACAGAATGGAATAATTCTTTATTTCAAATAAAATGTTAATGTGAGGTTGCAGAATTTATAAATATATATACAAACTTGAAAGCTGTACAAATGCTCTTTTATTTGCATGCTTTCAAGATCATCTTCCCCCATAAGTGCTCTGCAAGTACCAGTTTGGTCTTAAACCAAAAAAACCCATATTGCCAGTCCT
>NW_005078186.1:0-237 GCF_000277835.1 Geospiza fortis | reverse complement strand
GGGCAGAGCCCTGGTGATCCATGGTCCAGGTGATCCATGTTTGGAAGACACCTGGCTGGGAGGCTCCACATCTTCCTGGCTCCCATGGGCACCTGGATGAATGCAGGGGCAGGAACATCCATTGGGACACAGACCAACAATGGCATTTCCTTGGAGACAGTGGATTTGTTGACTTTCAATCCCATAAAATCTTTTGCGTTCAGTCGTATTTTCTGGTGGCATCAAGGAATACTGAAT
>NW_005078185.1:0-237 GCF_000277835.1 Geospiza fortis | reverse complement strand
AGACTTCCACAGACAACGCTTGGATCCTGGAGACCTTCCCCTTCTGCTGTGACTCCTTCTAGATTGTGACAATAAATGATGTCATGTTGTCACCTGTGCAGATCTGGGTGAAGACATAGGAGCAAGTACCAGTGATATTGAAGGCCATCCCATCAAAGGTGATAGGTGCTGGACACCTGCAAAGGACACTGATGACGTTCCCATGGCCATCATCAGGACAGGAAGTATTTTGGCACT
>NW_005078184.1:0-237 GCF_000277835.1 Geospiza fortis | reverse complement strand
CCCCACTCAGAACCATGTGTGCACATCAGCCACAAACACACACAAGCAGTGCCCAGCCTATACCAGCCTCACAGCTACTGACACCCTGTCAGCAACAAAGCTGAAGCTTTAACAGCAGCAAAAGGAAAACGGCCAATCCACCACCATATTCCCCTTGTAAAGAACATGTCAGCTTCTCTACAGTAGGAATGAGGAGGTGAAACACTCCCCATTTCTTGTATCTGCACTTCTTTTTCT
>NW_005078183.1:0-237 GCF_000277835.1 Geospiza fortis | reverse complement strand
CCCAAAAACGACCCAAACCCACATCAAACGCTGATAATTTTATTTTTTGATTTTTTTGTTGCATTTTCAGTATTTCCTGTGTCGCAGGAAGAGCCCCGGGGGCCGTTTGGGGCTCTGGGGGCCCTCGGCGGGGAACAGGTCGCGCCCGGTGCGCAGGATTTGCTCCTCGAGCTTCTTGTGGCGCTTCATGTCGGACAGGACCTTGTCGAGGCGCGCCTCGCGCTTCTGCCCGCGGCT
>NW_005078182.1:0-237 GCF_000277835.1 Geospiza fortis | reverse complement strand
AAGTTGACATGGCTCATGAAAGCAGCTATGGGAAAACTGCAAGGCATGGGAGAGACTTGCACACTGCAAACAGATATTCCTTTCCCACGGGGCTGATTCACTGTTGACCTTAAAGCCAAAGAGAAATGTTCCTTGTGGAGAAGTCTCCATGGCATGGCGAGAGAGACTCCTATCCCTAAGAGAACTGAAGAAGAGGTGGCACACTGACTGAAGTCCCAGGTTTTGTCTCTTTACATT
>NW_005078181.1:0-237 GCF_000277835.1 Geospiza fortis | reverse complement strand
CCCGGGGGGGATTCTCTCACTCTTTTTTATCACTCGCTTAGTCTCTTTACTGACCGCTTTTCTCGCAAGAAGACGAAAACACAGAACACAGCATGGGAGACTCATCACTCACTTGTCAGGTCTGGGAAAACCAGCCCACCTCTCTTTCATACACATTCATCCCCCCCCCTTATGCGCTCCATCCAAACTTACCTATACTTTATCCTTGGATCTTTGTTCTTTGTGTACACTTTAGTC
>NW_005078180.1:0-237 GCF_000277835.1 Geospiza fortis | reverse complement strand
TCCCTCTGGAATTATTGGAGGGGCTCTTAGGTTTGGAAAATTTCCGCTTCATCCCTCTGGAATAACCCTGGGGGGGTCTCTTAGCTCTGGAAATGTGCCGCTCCATCCCTCTGGAATTACGGGGGAGCTCTTAACTCTGGAAACAACGCTGTTCCCTCCCTCTGGAATTTTACGAGGTGGGTGGGGGTCTTAGGGTCTGGAAAATCTCCGCGCTCCATCCCTCTGGAATAACCTGGG
>NW_005078179.1:0-237 GCF_000277835.1 Geospiza fortis | reverse complement strand
CTGCCCCCGTGTTGGGCAGAGCCAGCTCCAGAGGGCTCCAGGATGGACCTGCCACTGGCTAAGGCTGAGCCAACCAGTGATGCCAGGAGGGCCTCTGTGATTAGATACTAACAAAGGGGTAAACACTGCTGTGCAAGAGCAGCTGGCAGGGAGGAAGGAGAAGATGTGAGAGCAACAGCCCTGCAGGTACCAAGGCTGAGGAAGGAGGAGGTGCTGGAGCAGATTCCCCTGCAGCCC
>NW_005078178.1:0-237 GCF_000277835.1 Geospiza fortis | reverse complement strand
CCACATAGGTCAGCTTTTGTAAAAGGGGCGCTGATTGGGTGGAAGGGCAGGGTAAGGTTGTAACGCGACTTGTCATTGGTTGATCTATCCGCGGCGGAGGGAGGCGGGAAGAGGGATGCCCAATACTATTGGTCACAAGCTCTGTCTGTCACTTAGTAGGCGGGGTCCTTAGTCCAAATCTCTGTTCTGATTGGTTATTTTCGCGATGTGGGCGCCGCGACACCCACGGCGGCGTCA
>NW_005078177.1:0-237 GCF_000277835.1 Geospiza fortis | reverse complement strand
GTTTGTCTTCTTTAGAAAAATATTTGAGGCAGTTTTAGAGAAAGAAAAGTAGGGTCTGAGGGCACCGATCTCCAAATTCAAGCTAATGCTGCATCTCACTTGAAGAAAATGTCCTATGAACATCCAGATTCACAGAACAGCTGAGTTTGACAGGCATCCCTGGAGGTCGAGCTGTGCAACCACCCAGCCCAAGCAAGGCTACCAAACAGCAGGTCGCAGTCATGTGTTGTATTAAAC
>NW_005078176.1:0-237 GCF_000277835.1 Geospiza fortis | reverse complement strand
TTCGAGTGCCTTTAACTTTACTTCTGAAAGGGGCGACTGATCAACCCACACTGGTTCATCTGATTTCCGGTGAGTGGTGTGGTAGGATGCTCCACAGTGGCCCCAGCAAGAAATCCTGCAGTGGTGAGGGGATTTCTAGCCTTGTTCCCCATTGAGACAATAGGTCCTTGCCCCATAAGTCAATAGGGGCCCTTACCACGAAAGGTCTTGCTGTGGCAACCTGACCCTCAGGTCCTT
>NW_005078175.1:0-237 GCF_000277835.1 Geospiza fortis | reverse complement strand
AGGATGCTCCTGCCTCAGTTTCCCCCCAGCAGAACAAGATTTCTCTACCCCTCTTCCATGGTGACAGCACAGAGGCAGCAGCTTCATCTGAATCCCCCCAAAATCGGGGACACAGGCAGCTCATGGGGACGCTGAGTGGGGACAAGGGAGCACCCCAAGCCAGCAGGGATGGGTTCCACGTCACTCCCACATCTCCAGCGCCAGGGAAACCCCCCAAGGATGCTCCTGCCTCAGTTT
>NW_005078174.1:0-237 GCF_000277835.1 Geospiza fortis | reverse complement strand
GGGGTCTCTGGGGGCTGTGGGGTCTGTGGGAATTTCTGGGGTCTATGGGATGTGCTGGGGTCTATGGGATGTTCTGGGGTGTTCTGGGATCTATGGGGAACTCTGGGGTGTTCTGGGGTCTCTGGGGAGCTCTGGGGTCTATGGGGACTGTGGGATCTCTGGGATGTCCTGGGGTCTCTGGGTGCTGGGGGGTCTGGGGTCTCTGGGGGTCTCTGGGGTCTATGGGATGTTCTGGGG
>NW_005078173.1:0-237 GCF_000277835.1 Geospiza fortis | reverse complement strand
TGTGGGAAAACTCCATTTATTATACCTGGTGTGTTCATCCTCTGCCTGTTTGAGTAGAATTCCTGCATAGAGATAACAGACTCTCAGACAGGTTTGAGTCTCCTGCTGGGAGAAAGAGAGATCATAAAAGCACAGCCTTATGATGAACTGCACAAGGTAAAGCCCTTTGATATATTCCCCCTGCTGCTGCCTACTAGGATGAACTAAGCTTAATGGAGCCTGTGTCCCCATGTGTCT
>NW_005078172.1:0-237 GCF_000277835.1 Geospiza fortis | reverse complement strand
AAAGAAATTGAATGGAAAAAAATGCAAAAGGAAGATGGAATAAACTCATTGGAAGGAAGATATCACAGAATCTCAGAATGATTGAGGTGGGAGGGGACTTCTGGAGGTCATTTGGTCCAATTACTGCTCAAGCAGGGCCACCTAGAGCAGGTGGCAGAGGACCATGTGTACTTGTCTTCTGAGTATCTTCAAGGATGAAGATTCCTTATCTCCCTGGACAACCTGTGCCAGTGCTCA
>NW_005078171.1:0-237 GCF_000277835.1 Geospiza fortis | reverse complement strand
GGGATACACCTGGGCACACCTGGGACAAGTAACACACACCCCTGGGCACACCTGGTGGGTGGTGACACATGTCCCAGCTCACCTGTGCTGGAGCCACCTCACCTGTCCCATGATTTCCTTCTCACCAGCCCCCCCCAACCTGTCCCATGGAGCTCCATCTCACCTGTCCTGTGTCACCTGTCCCATCTCACCTGTCCTTTCAGGGACCTGCAGGTGCTGATCGGCACCAACACGCTG
>NW_005078170.1:0-237 GCF_000277835.1 Geospiza fortis | reverse complement strand
TTAGGTTTTTTCTGGGGGGTTTGGGGGTTTTTTTTAAATGGATTTTTAGAAGTTTTTTATTTTTTAGGGGATTTTATAGGGTTTTGGGGCTTTTTAGGGACCTTTTAAGGCTTTTTAAAGGGTTTTTTTAGTTTTTTTAGGGGGTTTTGGGGGGAGGTTTGGGGTTTTTTAGGTTTTTTTAGGGGTTTCTTTTTGGTGTTTTTAGAGGGCTTTTTAGGATTTTTTAAAGAGTTTTTT
>NW_005078169.1:0-237 GCF_000277835.1 Geospiza fortis | reverse complement strand
CTTGCAAATAATCACAAGCAGCTTCTGAAGACCGTCCTTTGGTCAGCCACCATCAGTGCACATGCTTCACTTCTGTTTGTAGTTAGGCAGCAGTCTTCTACCATTGTTCCAAAGGCAAGCCTGCAGTTCTAAAAGCTCTCCAGCACACTGACCAGTAGGTATTGTTGGATCTGGCTCACTGCTGCCATAGCCTTCCCCAAAGGAAGGAAAACAGGGGACTGTTACAAAGAACTCATC
>NW_005078168.1:0-237 GCF_000277835.1 Geospiza fortis | reverse complement strand
CGGATTTTCCCGGATTTTCCCGGATTTGGCTCACCTTTTCCTCGGGGGCTCCGTCGGAGCCGCGCAGCTGCCGCGAGGCCTCGAGCACGAAGGGACCAACCCAGGATTCCTCCGGGACGGATTCCAGCGATTCCCGCAGGAACTGGGACAGCCAACGGGGGGCAATGGGAATTCCGGGAATTCCAGACGGGAACCCCAAATCCCCGTGGGAAAATCCCTTTGGAATTCTGGGGTTCC
>NW_005078167.1:0-237 GCF_000277835.1 Geospiza fortis | reverse complement strand
GAAGTGGGTATTTCAAAGACCCAAAAGTACTCAAGTGGGCATTTGGGATAGCTGCTGTAGTGACAGAGGGCATCCAGCAATTGAACACCTTGCCTGGGTTGTCTGAGAATCCATCTGCAGTAGGATGCCTGACGGGAGAAGAGCAACAGGTGCCAGTTGCCACTTCCATAGTGCATCGCCAACAGTATAGAACCACTCGAGATGAATGGAGATCCCCATCCATAAAATGATCCGTGA
>NW_005078166.1:0-237 GCF_000277835.1 Geospiza fortis | reverse complement strand
GATGCACACAGATCCCTTTCATGCACACAGATCCCTTTTATGCACACAGGGATTGGGATCAGGGCTGGGAGCTCCCAACCATCCTGCCTGGCCCCAAGAACCCCAAACTTCCCCCACATCCTGGATTTTCAGTGCCAACCCTTCTGTCCCCTGTCCCAGTGAGTCTAACTTGGATTTCAGTGATTCTGAGGCATCACACACAGGCTCCATCAATTACTGATGCTGCAAAACATCCAT
>NW_005078165.1:0-237 GCF_000277835.1 Geospiza fortis | reverse complement strand
TACATGAACTTGATGGTCTCCCTCAGGATGTCCTTGCCCTCGGGGTACCCGTACAGGTTGTCCACGAAGTTGGACACCGTGAAGTCGAAGTAGGAGGCCGAGATGCCGTCCTCGCTCTCCAGCGAGTCCTCCACGAACTTCAAGCCCTCGCCCTGGTTGACGCCGATGAGGATGTCGTAGTTGAGGAACTCGCCCTGCTGCATCAGGATCTCGGGGTCGTCGGGCACCACGTCGCCG
>NW_005078164.1:0-237 GCF_000277835.1 Geospiza fortis | reverse complement strand
CTGGATGGATGGCCTGGGGTCCTCACCTCCACAAGAATCACGAGGACCCCAGTGCAGAGAAGCACAGGGCGAGGACGGAACGATGGGACACTGCTGGAGACCAGAGTCTTGTACTGTCCACTGTTTGATCTCTTCCCCAATCCACCCCGCCATCATGTTTCCCTCTCTTTCCTTCTCATTTTCCTGTTTCTGATCTGTTTCCATTTCTCTACCCCACATTTACTGTTAAATAAAATC
>NW_005078163.1:0-237 GCF_000277835.1 Geospiza fortis | reverse complement strand
CACGCATTATCATGTATTTAACACCTACCATCCTAGCAAAAAACAGACTAAGTCAGGGACCATATTTTGCTATCCTTAGAGTAGTGTCCTATTCTGCAAACACTGACAGTGAAATCAATTGAACTGCCTATGAGGTAAGACAGCATAATTTGAGTAGGGACAATAGATTTCATTCCAATAAAAAGAGTTATGTATCTGCTGTAGTGTAAATATTTTGTTTTGAAATAAGTAAAAAAA
>NW_005078162.1:0-237 GCF_000277835.1 Geospiza fortis | reverse complement strand
ACACTGAGGTGCTGGAGTGTGTCCAGAAGAAGGTTACAAGGTTTGTGACAGGTCTAGGAAATGTCATATGAGCTGATGGAGCTGGGTTCATTGGTCTAGAGTAGAAGATGCTCAGGAGGAACCTCATTATGCTCTACAAGTACCTGAAAGGAGGGTGTAGCGAGGTGGGGGCCAGTCTGTACTGCTGTATCTGTAGTGACAAGACCAGAGGAAATGGTCTTAAGCTGAGACAGGGGA
>NW_005078161.1:0-237 GCF_000277835.1 Geospiza fortis | reverse complement strand
GGGAACACTGGGTCAATATTGGCCTCTATGCATCTTTCCATTTTGAAGTAATTCTTCACTTACCAAAGACTGTAAAAGATGGCCTGAAAGGTAGACTCTCACTTGCCAATTTGAAGCCTATTCTTAAAAGAACAGGGATCGTTCTAAGTTTCCAAAACTGTGCAAAGCATTGAAATACTTCAGTAAAATCTCAGCACTCACAGAGTAAATGGCACCCAGGAGAGCTTGAAACACAGA
>NW_005078160.1:0-237 GCF_000277835.1 Geospiza fortis | reverse complement strand
AAATGTCAGTGGCTGTAGATACAGCCAGAAGGCTGGATATGCTGTCAGTGAGTGGACCTGTATTGTGGTAGTCACACTTCCCCCTCTTGGTATCCTCCTGATCTGGCATTGTTATTAAATTGTGAGCTACAGGGTCTCACTAAATTAAGTATAATAACTTTGCTCACACTGCTGTGTTGCAAGTATGTTGGGGCTACCTTATTCTGAATAAAGTAGTGTATGGCTAAATACAGAGGG
>NW_005078159.1:0-237 GCF_000277835.1 Geospiza fortis | reverse complement strand
ATTCCCAGGAACTCAGCCCAGAATTCCTCACTTTCCTCTCCCAGTACCATGACAGTACCTCACTCAGAATTCCCTATTTCCCACTCCCATTCCCAGCAACCGATGCAAATCTTTGATCCCCTCTCCCGTTCTCTGAAACTCACCCAGAATTCCACATTTTCCTCTCTCATTCCCACTTAAACCTTCATTTCTCCCTCGCTGTTCCCAGTACCTCACCCAGAATTCCACATTTCCCAT
>NW_005078158.1:0-237 GCF_000277835.1 Geospiza fortis | reverse complement strand
TGTTGGGCACGGGCACCTGGGGACAGCAGTGGCACCTGGGGACAGCGGTGGCACTTGGGGACACTGTGGGGACACAGCACAATTGGGGTTTGGTGGCATTGGGGACGTGGTGGCACTTGGGAAATTGGGGACATGGGGACAGCTCCAGCTGCGCCGCGGGGACAGCGGCACCTGGGGACGCTGGGGACACTCTGGGGACAGCAGGGCCACGGTGGCACTTGGGGACACTGAGGACAG
>NW_005078157.1:0-237 GCF_000277835.1 Geospiza fortis | reverse complement strand
CCGAAGATGGAGAAGGGGAAGAGGCCGGAGGAGAACCAGGTGTCCAGCACGTCCTCGTCTGCAGCAGAGTGACCACAGAGTGACCAGAGAGTGACCACAGTGACCACAGTGACCAACAGGAGCCACAGTGACCAGCAGGGACCAACAGAGTGACCATCAGAGTGACCAGAGGGACCACCAGGGGTGGCCACAGTGACCAGCAGGGACAGCAGGGGCCAGAGTGATCACAGTGACCAT
>NW_005078156.1:0-237 GCF_000277835.1 Geospiza fortis | reverse complement strand
GTTCGGAAAGGACCCAAAAGATCTTTTCACAAACCCTGCCATGGGTAGGGTCAATTTCCAGTACACCAGGGTGCTCAAACCCCATCCAAACGGGCCAAAACCGAACCGGAAATTTTCTAAACTATTACAAACCACCCCAGTATAGTCTGTGTTACAAACATCACCTCATGAACCTAACCCTAACATAAACCCTAACCATGACCCTAATCTTAACCCTAACCCTAAACCTAACCCTAA
>NW_005078155.1:0-238 GCF_000277835.1 Geospiza fortis | reverse complement strand
ATGCACAATCCACATTACTTATACTTTCATTCATCTACATTCAATCACTTTTATTTCTCATTCTCTTTCACACATTCCTTCACGCCTTCAGGACACAAAGTGGATCCCTGTCGCTAGAAAATCACGGGTCCCGGTGGCCCCCCCTTCGCCTTGGGATTGGCCTCTAGGTCTCAGTATCTCGGGGCCTCCTGGAAGGGCCCAGACTCTGGTCGCCTCCGGTGCCCATTCACCTGTGAGG
>NW_005078154.1:0-238 GCF_000277835.1 Geospiza fortis | reverse complement strand
CCTTTGGTTCCACAAGGCCTTGCTGTGGCACATTGGACCCTTGGTTCCATGAGGTTCCCTATTGTCCACAATGATCTCCTTGGTTCCACAGTGTCACAATGGCCCCTTGGTTCCATAGGGTGCCTGGCCTCCCACAGCCCCCCGCAGACCCTCATGGCCCCTCACAGCACCTCATGGCTCCCTCACAGTCCCCCACGACCCCTCACAGCCTCTCACAGCCTCTCATGGCCCCTCATGG
>NW_005078153.1:0-238 GCF_000277835.1 Geospiza fortis | reverse complement strand
TGCCAGGCTTTCCCTGTGCTTAGGGGTATTACTCATAACACCTATCAACCTTTATCGTGGAAAGCAATGATGGAACTCCGTGATAAGGTTGGAAAATATGGTCTGGGGTCTGTTGAAGTCATGCAGCTGCTTTGAGTGTTTGCTGCTGATTTACTGACACCTTACAATATCTGAACTCTGGCTTGTGTTCTTTTTCAGCCTGTAGAATACAACATTTTTGAGTCTAAATGGACTCAGT
>NW_005078152.1:0-238 GCF_000277835.1 Geospiza fortis | reverse complement strand
TTGGTTTCTCCTGCCAATTGGGGTGTGATTGTGTTCGGTGGGGTTTCTGCAGCACCTGACTCTTGGTTGGTGTGCGATGATTGCCATCCCCCTGTGATACATAATAGTCCCCATATACATAGAATCGAGTAGAGCTCTTTGCAGGAGGGGATTCTAAGTTCCTGAAAGGTGTTGAGGCTCCCCCTGGTATCTCCGGTACCCTCCCTTGGGCCCCTCGGGTTTCCTTTTGATGTTTTTT
>NW_005078151.1:0-238 GCF_000277835.1 Geospiza fortis | reverse complement strand
GGAAAATGCACCAAAAAAAAGGGGGGGGATGGGAATTTCGGGGCCCCCGCATTTCCCTCCCTGCCTTGGGTGTGTCCAGCGCTCTCAAAATTCCCATTTCCCACCTTTTCCAACCCAAAATTCCCATTTCCCACCCTTTCCACCCCAAAATTTCCCCTTTTCCTTCCCCATCCCGAGGGGAACCTGGAAAACCCCAAATTCCGCCCCAAATCGGGATTTTTTTTTTTTCCCGGCCTCT
>NW_005078150.1:0-238 GCF_000277835.1 Geospiza fortis | reverse complement strand
CCATGAAGAGTCTTGATTTTCATATCTGTTCAAGATGCATAAGGAGGTGCTGGGGAATCAATATCAACTAAGAATTGCTGATATCAAACTACAAAGAAGAAAAGACAACAGGGCAAAGCAGTTCGCTCTGCATTGTTTTCATTACAGTATATTCATTTTGAATAGAATTCTGAAATCTGCCCAATTATCCACAGAAGAATTGAAAATTTAGATTATTCCCAGGGGCTTGTCTTGTTTG
>NW_005078149.1:0-238 GCF_000277835.1 Geospiza fortis | reverse complement strand
CTTCAAGGCAATAATCTGTCAAAATGCACTGTTGCACAGTGAGGATGTGTGTTATGGGATTTATGGTTATTCGTACACTTTGTATATTTACAGGACTTGATATTTCTACCTTTTGCTGAACTGGTGATGGTCTGAAAACAGAAAGACATATTAGTCTGTTCTGTCAGTTTATAAGAAACAACAGCAGAAGGAGGAGAAAACTGACATTTTGTTATATTTTTCCTTGCCTTTCTTATGT
>NW_005078148.1:0-238 GCF_000277835.1 Geospiza fortis | reverse complement strand
AAAACCACAGGTTACCTTGTGGTGTGCACCCTCTCTCTCAAGCAGGGGGCCCTTGCTACGATAGCAAGAACTCTGGTCCATACTAGTGGGCCATGGGACATGTCCTCTCTAGCTTGTTCAGGTCTTTCAGATCTGTCTGCCATCTTGGACAGTCTTGCACAGCTGAGGTGCAGGTTGGTAGGGCAGCAAAAACATGATCTTCATATTGCCAGAGTCAGGTAGTCACCTGAAGCACTGT
>NW_005078147.1:0-238 GCF_000277835.1 Geospiza fortis | reverse complement strand
GACTCAACGGGGTTCGGTTCACGAGCTGTAAGAGTGCCAAGGATAGGACTGCCATGTCCATCACCCTGGAGCAGTGTTTGATCCTACAGCATGAGCATGGAATGGCTCCACAGGTCTTCACTCAGGCTCTGGAGTGTATGAGGAGGTAAGAGTTTGACCACATTACTTATTCCTAAATAAGGAACCATGCAAACTGCAGAGGAGTGGTGGTCTCTGTTTCCATCAAAAGAAAAAAAAA
>NW_005078146.1:0-238 GCF_000277835.1 Geospiza fortis | reverse complement strand
GCGTAAGTGCACCCAGCTGGATGCTTCCCAGGTGCAGCTGGAGGACATGGCAATCTCAGGATTTGCTAGTCAGGGTACCCCATGCATGCAGATCCCACACTGATTTGAGATATCAGGACATTTTGTCATGCTGTCTTGCCAAGCTGGAGTTAGGACAAGTTATAGCCATGTAGCACCATACAAATGCAGTTGTGCTTTTGAGTGGAGGGTGGCCTGAGTGCTCCAAGGGTGCTGGTTT
>NW_005078145.1:0-238 GCF_000277835.1 Geospiza fortis | reverse complement strand
TTTTTGGGGATTTTGGGGCACTCACGGGCCAGGATCAGCTGCTGCTTGGTCATGGCCGAGCCGGAGGTGGGGAGGAAGTTCAGGTCCAGCAGAGCCACCTGCGGGGATTTCGGGGAGGTTCCGGGGGTCCCCATGGAATCTGGGGGACCCTGGGGGGGTCTCGGTGCCCCCCCAGCCCTGACCAACCCGGTTCATTCAAGATTCAGCGTTAATTAATGGCTTGGCGTTAATTAATGCC
>NW_005078144.1:0-238 GCF_000277835.1 Geospiza fortis | reverse complement strand
AAAAAAAAATGCAGGGCTTTGTGCTATTGTGTAATCCTGCAGGCTGAGTGTCCTGAGTTCACTGCAGTGTGTTTGTTGTGGAGAGGAATTGTAGCGACACGTCTTGCAGTAGCAGCACAGTGAGGGGAGAGCCGAGTTCCTGAGAGAGCTCAGTGCCCCTGATATGTGTGTTTGATTGCTCTCTGATTCTCCCCAGCTGCACTGAATATTCCAGAAAATATTCAAAATGCATTAAAAA
>NW_005078143.1:0-238 GCF_000277835.1 Geospiza fortis | reverse complement strand
ACCCTGTCCCAGCAGGAGGAAACCTGTGCAATGTTCTGCTGCGATGAATCATAGATCTGAAACCTCAGGATCAAGTTCCCCATCTCAGCTGGGTCCTCTGGGATTTCAGTTTCCCCCATCTCTGCAGCTTTGGTTTCTCCCTTCTCAGGAGCTTGGTTTTCCCCCTTCTCTGGGGCTTCAGGTTCCTTCCCCTCCGGTGATTTGGTTTCCTTCTTCTCTGGTTTTGGAGGTTGCTTCC
>NW_005078142.1:0-238 GCF_000277835.1 Geospiza fortis | reverse complement strand
ATTAAAGGAATGGAAAACAGAGCGAGAGCAAGCAGAGCTGGACGCAGATGAAGAATCAGGATTGATAACAGAAACTGATGGGGGGGGATGAGGCAGATGGGACCTCTGATGGGGAACTTGTTGAATCCATCTTTGAAGAAGGTGCAGGTGCCATGGAAGTTACGAGGCAGACTGCCAAAGCTTCCGGGAAAGCTGTCAGAGCTTCTGGACGGGATGCCAAAGCTTCTGGGAAAGCTGC
>NW_005078141.1:0-238 GCF_000277835.1 Geospiza fortis | reverse complement strand
TGATGTTATCACAAAAGCTTCTTCCTCCCTCAGCTAGACAAATGTCAGATACAAGATTTATTCAGTGGCTGGGCTAGCAAATAATGAAAGTTAGTGTATAGGGATTGCTAATGAAAACTCTTGATTTAATGAGATCAGACAAAACCACCAAGAGAGTTGAAGACTATTTAACCTACACCAAACTTTAGCTTGCAGACCATTTCACAAAACAAAATAATAAACCCAAAGAACCCACACA
>NW_005078140.1:0-238 GCF_000277835.1 Geospiza fortis | reverse complement strand
TGTTCCCAACTTATTCACCACTGTCCTATACCTTGACTATAAAAGAAGCCTGAGTTAACCACAGACTTTGAGATTCTCTCTAGCGTGACCAGATGGATCTAATGGCCAGGCCATGAAGATTTTGTCTCTCCTTTGGTGGCTATTCACCCCGCCTTTCTCTCTCTCTGTCTCTCTTCTTTATCTCTTTACCAATCCTTCTATTGTACTTGCAGTGCGCACTCAATAAAAGGTGCATTTG
>NW_005078139.1:0-238 GCF_000277835.1 Geospiza fortis | reverse complement strand
TCACATCCAGAGGGTAGTGGTCAATGGGCCAGAGTCCTGATTAACATCAGTGATTATGTCCCTCAGGAGCTCTTACTGAGAGCAGTGTTATTTAATGCTATTAATCTTGTTTAATGTTTCCTTCATTAATGACGTACAGGAAAGAATTGAGTGCAGCCTCAGCGAATTTGCAGATGACACCAAGATGAGTGGTGTTGTTGACACACCTGATGGATGGGATCCATCCAGAGGGACCTGG
>NW_005078138.1:0-238 GCF_000277835.1 Geospiza fortis | reverse complement strand
AGAAGCAGCTCCCCATGCCCAGCTTTGGCCTGGAGCTGGTTTGAACAGCAAGCTCCTGCACAGGCAGCCCAGGGTCAGGGAGCAAATTCTCCCTCTCCCAAACATCAGGGCATTCCTCATGGGAGCAGAGCACAACGTGGGAAACCAAGCCCAGGGGAAGAATGAGCCTTCAAGCAATGCCAAGGCCTTGAAACTCCTCTAGCTCTTCTTTCCTGACAGCATAGGCTTTTGTTCCAGA
>NW_005078137.1:0-238 GCF_000277835.1 Geospiza fortis | reverse complement strand
CAGCCTTCATTTCACTCTGTGTTCCTTTGGAGAGCTGTTCCTTCTTCTCACGGTACCTGGTAGTGCTGGGGAGAAACTGACAAGTGACCCAGGCTAAGTGTGGTTTGGATGTAGCTGTTGGATTGTTACAAACAATTTTAAGTTTTGTTACATTTGCACAGTTTTGTGTTACAACTGTATTTTCTTATGACTGGGGAGGACTAGAACGCTAATAGCAGTTGCTTAATGAACAATAATA
>NW_005078136.1:0-238 GCF_000277835.1 Geospiza fortis | reverse complement strand
TGTGCAGTGTTTGGGACACCTTGTGGCGTGTTTGGGACACCTTGTGTCAATCCCTGGTGAATTCCTGGTCAATCTCCGATCAATCCTGGTGAATTCCTGGTCAATCCTGGTCAATCCCTGGAGAATCCTAGTAATCCCTGGTGAATCCGTGGTCAATCCCTGGTGAATCCTTGGTGAATACCTGGTGAATTCCTGGTGAATCCTGGTGAATTCCTGGTCAATCCCTGGTCAATCCTGG
>NW_005078135.1:0-238 GCF_000277835.1 Geospiza fortis | reverse complement strand
CCATCCCTGGGTGACTTGTGCTTTTGACAACTCCCCTGAAAAAGGCACTGAGGCTGTCCTGAGATCCACCAGGGATGGCCATGCACAGCTGCTGCTCCAGAACCACAGAGTCAACTTCTAGACCATCTAACCTGACAGCCAGCACCACCCTGTCACACAGACCATGGCCTGAGGTGCCACATGCAGATGGTTCTTGGGAAGGATGAAAGTATGACAAGAAAGTCTCACAGATATGTGT
>NW_005078134.1:0-238 GCF_000277835.1 Geospiza fortis | reverse complement strand
TTCTCCTCCTTTTTCCTCCTTTTCCCTCTCCTTTTTCTACCTTTCCCCTCCTCATTTCCTCCTTTTTTCCTTCCTTTTTCCTCATTTCCTCCTTTTGATCTCCTTTTCCCTCATTCCCTCCTTATCTCCTTTTTCTCTCTCCTCTCCTCCTGTTTTTTCTTCCATTTCCTCCTTTCCCCTTCTCGTTTCCCCACTTTTTCCCGCCTTTTCTCCTCCTGGTTTCCCCTTCTCTCCTCTC
>NW_005078133.1:0-238 GCF_000277835.1 Geospiza fortis | reverse complement strand
TGGGCTGGGAGGGATTTTCCAATGTCATTGGCTCTCTGACATGAGGTACATTTTACACGGGGAACAGACAAAACAACAATTTTATGTATTAGATAGTAAATGTGTAGAATAGTCACTTTATTAGCACTGTTCCATAGGAGCATGGGTTGCCTTTTCACCCCATATAGATCTGAAACAATTGCAGAGCAGCTCGGAAATCTACTTGGGTATTTTTAAAGCACAGGAAATGAAAAAAACA
>NW_005078132.1:0-238 GCF_000277835.1 Geospiza fortis | reverse complement strand
TCTCTCTCTCTCTCTCTCTCTCAAAGCCCCAAGCACTAAGATACCCTGATGGGCAATTGTGCTCTTGATGAAATAACTCCTGCAAGCTGTGCTACCCACAAATCCCCTTCCCACAGAAAGAGAATTTGCCTTGCCTTATGTCTTGCTAGTGGCTTTTGTTGTTCTTCTGGGACATTCCAGGTTCAAGCTCTTCCTATCCAAGCCATACTTGTTCTTGCTTTCAGAGACCACCATCAGT
>NW_005078131.1:0-238 GCF_000277835.1 Geospiza fortis | reverse complement strand
TGCCCTCACTCCTTTCCAGCTGCTGCTATGTTTATTCTTTGTTCAAAATGTGTTGCTTTCCCTTCTTTCTTTTTTCCTGCTCCACATTTTCCATCATTTTGCACCTGGTATGTGAAGGTTTTTTATAAGCATTGCTTGTTTTGTCTCTTCCTTTTGTGCAGGCTGTCATCTAGCTCCTATAGGGAGGAATCCAAACACCAGAAGTCCTACTGAGATGGGCAAAATCATCATTTATGAG
>NW_005078130.1:0-238 GCF_000277835.1 Geospiza fortis | reverse complement strand
AACCCACACGGGAACAGCACCGAACGCACAGCGACCCCACACGGGAACGGCACCGAACCGGCACCGAACCGGCACCGAACCCGCACAGGAACAGAACCGATCTGGCACCAAACCCACAGCGATCCCACACCAAACCCACACGGAAATGACACCGAACCGGCACCGAACCGGCACCGAACCCATCCAGGAATGGGACAGAACACACACCAGCCCCACACGGAAACGGCACCGAACCGAC
>NW_005078129.1:0-238 GCF_000277835.1 Geospiza fortis | reverse complement strand
CATCACCTCCCTGGGCAGTCCATTCCAGTACTTGGTAATCCTTTCAGTGATGAAATTCCTCCTGATGTCCAAAATGAACCTCCCATGGCACATCCATGGGCCACTTCCTCTTGTCCCATCACTGGTAGCCTGAAAGAACTGATCCCCACCTGGCTATCACCTTCTTTCGGGGAGTTGTAGACAGCAATAATTCCACCTCTGAGCTAAACTTCTTTTCCCCAGGATAAACACCCCCAGC
>NW_005078128.1:0-238 GCF_000277835.1 Geospiza fortis | reverse complement strand
TCACAGTAAGGAATTTCTTCCTAATATAAAATCTAAGCCTACTGTCTTTTATTTTGAAATCATTTCCCATTGTCCCATCACTACCTACCCTTGAAAAAGTCTTTCTCCACCTTTCTTGTAGGTTTCCTTCAGGTCATTGAAGGCTGCCAACTAGGTGACCTTGAAACCTTTTCTTTTCCAAGTTAGCAACCCAAATTCTCACAGCCTGTTTTCACAGGAGAGGTGCTTCATCCCTCTG
>NW_005078127.1:0-238 GCF_000277835.1 Geospiza fortis | reverse complement strand
AAGACTGAGAGAATTGGGATTGCTCAGTATGGAAAAGAGAAGGCTTTGGGATCACCTAACTGTGCCTGAAAAGAACCAACGAGAGAGATGGAAAAGGACTTTTTCTAGGGGATGCAGGGACAGGAGCAGGGGAATGGCTTCATATTGAAGGACAGTAGGTGCACATGAGATATTAGGAGAAAATCCCTGCAAGGGTAGGGAGGTTCTGGCACACCTTGCCCAGAGGAGCTGTGGCTGT
>NW_005078126.1:0-238 GCF_000277835.1 Geospiza fortis | reverse complement strand
GATGATCAGAGGGATGGAGCACCTCTCGCACAAGGAAAGGTGAGGAGATTTAGTTTGTTTAGCCTGGGAAAGAGAAGGCTTTTTGCTACTTGTGGCCTTCCAATACCTGAAAGGACTGTACAAGAAAATGGAGAAAGAGCTTTTTACAAGAGCATGTCGTTATAGGAGAAATAGAATCAAATGGAAAGAGAGTAGGCTTAGATTAGATATCAGAAAAAAATTCTTTACTGTGAGGATG
>NW_005078125.1:0-238 GCF_000277835.1 Geospiza fortis | reverse complement strand
TCTGTTTCTCATCAGAAAGTATTTTTATGAACTTTAAGAGTTACCAGCAATTCAAGTAAGCCATGTCTAAAATGACATGTACAACATTTAATATTCTGAAACAATGTATAGTTAAATATGGTTAAAGTTTACGTATAACTGAAATATAATTACAGACGCTTTCCATGGAGCTTATGCTGCAGCTGCTTGCTCTGTACTTGACACAATTCTGCTCATGGTCACAAATACAGAAACACCT
>NW_005078124.1:0-238 GCF_000277835.1 Geospiza fortis | reverse complement strand
CGCAGCACCGTCAGTGAGCGCCGCGTCTTCTCCACCATGTCCATGATGCAGTTCAGCAACTGCGGGGGCAACAGCAGGCATGGGGAGGGGGCTCTGCTGCAGGCAGCTGGGCAGGGGGATTCGGGCTATGCCAGACCGTGCCAGCTCTGGGGTGCTGTGCTGGCTGGGGAAGCAGGGGATGCTCGGGAGGAAACCCCCATAAGGGATTAAGGGTAGAGTGGAAGGACACACAGACACA
>NW_005078123.1:0-238 GCF_000277835.1 Geospiza fortis | reverse complement strand
ACCCAAATCCCAGAATTCCCCTAAAACTCCCTAAAATCTCTTCACAACCCCAAAATCCCAGAATTCCCCTAAAACCCCCCAAATCCCACCATCCCTTGTTTGGGGTTTGGCTCCTTTTGGGGGAAAATCTGGGGTTTGAGGGACCGCAAAATATGAGGGGAAAACCCAAAACCTCCCTAAACTCCCCAAGTCCCACAATTCCCTAAAATCCCCCAGAATTCCCCTAAAACCCCCCAAA
>NW_005078122.1:0-238 GCF_000277835.1 Geospiza fortis | reverse complement strand
TTTCTGTTCCATTAATTTTACATTTCATGTGCTGTAGAAGAGATGACTAAAGTAAAATGTGATAAAGAAGTGCAACTTGAAGAGCTGTCAGAAACTCTGGTAAATATTCATTTTATTAATCTCATGGCATTTGCTCTTCATATGAAATTCCTCTTGCTTTGTAAGTATCTTAAATTACATCAATAAACTCCATCTAGTCTACCTTAACATTTCTACTAAACTTTCTCACACACAATTT
>NW_005078121.1:0-238 GCF_000277835.1 Geospiza fortis | reverse complement strand
GACATGGGGAGAGGAAGAATGGCCGGCTGAGAGGATAATAGAATATTATGGGCCAGCCACATGGGCACAAGACAGGAGCTGGGGATATAGGACCCCGATTTACCTACTGAACAGACTGATTAGGCTACAGGCAGTGGTAGAAATAGTCTCGAACCACACCTCAGTAGCCCTTGAGTTGTTAAGCCAGCAACACTCTCAAGTGCGGGCTTTTGTGTACCAAAACAGAATAGCATTAGAC
>NW_005078120.1:0-238 GCF_000277835.1 Geospiza fortis | reverse complement strand
AGCATGTAATGACAGAGGAAGGGGAAACAGCTTTAAACAGAAAGAGAGCAAGTTTAGATTACATATTAGAAAGAAGCTCTTTACTGTGAAGGTTGTGAAGCAATGGGACAGGTTGCCCAGATAAGTTGTGATTGCCCTACCCACGGCAGCATTCAAGGTTGCATGGAGTCCGAGCAACCTGGTCCAGTGAAAGGTGTCTCCATCCATGGCAGGTGGGTTGAAATACATGATCCTTAAG
>NW_005078119.1:0-238 GCF_000277835.1 Geospiza fortis | reverse complement strand
ACAAGTGTGAGCATAGCTCTGTATGAGATGTGTATATTAATGTGTATGATGCTGCACACTGGTGTGCTCAAGTTCTACATGCAAGTAAGTCTTGTGCTTGTAGGCACGTGTGCATTATTAAAGACTGTACATTAATAAGTGTCTGTATAACGTGTGCTAGTGTGGCAGGTTGAGTGTACACAAGTGTATACTGCTAGCAAGTACTGTAGTACACAAGAACTCTGTGCAGGTGAGCAGG
>NW_005078118.1:0-238 GCF_000277835.1 Geospiza fortis | reverse complement strand
ATCTTGCATTTCCAACCTAAGACACTCTCTGTTCCTCTCAGTAGCCCACAGTGTGATCCCAGTTGCTCCCTTTTAACAGCAGTATGATCCCAGTAACTTCCAGTATGATCCAAGTCATGTACCACCATTCCCAGTATGGTCCTAGTATAATCCTAGTTGCTTCCAATCCATCCCACTATGGTCCCAGCTGCCCCCAGCTACATCAACACAATCAGTCCCAGTATGATGACATTTGCTC
>NW_005078117.1:0-238 GCF_000277835.1 Geospiza fortis | reverse complement strand
CACACCCTCAGGACCCGAGGTGGATCCAGGTCGCCAGAGAATCGTGGGTCCCTGTGCCCCCCCTCGCCTTGGTGTTGGTCTCAGGGTTTCAGTATTGCTGGGCCTCCTGGAAAGGGCCTTGACTGTGGTTGCCTCTGGTGCCAGTTCACCTGTGAGACTGTCTGCATGTTACGCACACTCTTTAGCCAAGGTCCCCTCACAGGACTGGGAAAACAATGGCCTGTTTGCAGGTCACCTA
>NW_005078116.1:0-238 GCF_000277835.1 Geospiza fortis | reverse complement strand
AAAGTTGGTGGTGAGCAAATGGAATTGAATTGGAACCATCCAAAATGGGTTGGAAGTGACAAAAATGGGTTGGAAGACATGAAAGTTCGTAGTAATGGAATGGAATTGCCTTGGCACTATCAAAAAATGGGTTGGAATTGGTCAAAATGGTTTGGAAGACACAAAAATGGGTTGAGAGCACCAAAAGTTGGGGGTGAGTAAATGGAATTGGCTTGGAATCATCAAAAATGGGTTGGAA
>NW_005078115.1:0-238 GCF_000277835.1 Geospiza fortis | reverse complement strand
TCCCTCTGGGTCCTGCCTGGGGGTGACACAGAGGGGACAGCGTCACCACCGTGCCCTGGTGACACCTGGCCACCACAGGGACATCCCAGCACCCCCCCAGTCACCCCCACACTGGGGACATCAGTGTCACCTCCCCAAACTGGGGACATCCATTTGTGTTCCCCCCAGTGTGTCCCCAATGTCCTCACGTCCCTCCCGGTATCCCTGCCACCCTTCACTGAGCGTCCCCAATGTCCCA
>NW_005078114.1:0-238 GCF_000277835.1 Geospiza fortis | reverse complement strand
TTCTATTAATAAGAACTGTGTATCATTGTAAGACATGCTGTAAACAGGTTTTTGAAACCAAAGAAAACTGCTGTTTTCTTCTTCTTCTATCACCTTAGACTTACTTTATTCAAAATCTTTTTAAAACTTTAGATTTCTATTTATAGCTAATTATAGTGTGCTACAGCATATATATTTGAAAAGGCCATTTGTATATACTCAAATGGCTTATTTCTATTCTATTAAGAAATGGCTGTAC
>NW_005078113.1:0-238 GCF_000277835.1 Geospiza fortis | reverse complement strand
AAAAAAAAATAAATATAACATGAAAATATTGTATGAGTTGGTAAATTGATCCATAAAAATGAATTCAAGTGATCAAATATTAGATGTATGAGGGAAAGCTTAGGTAGTGAAACAAGCAGAGTCCAAAAAGGGAACATAAAAGTGATAGCTCAAGGAGTTATTTTTACAAATTTAATGATATAGAGAAGCAAGATCATATGTAGTGTAACTCGATAAATATACAGGTTATAATAAGGAA
>NW_005078112.1:0-238 GCF_000277835.1 Geospiza fortis | reverse complement strand
GTGTGGAACACCCCTTGGGTCAGCTGTCACAGCTTTGGCTCCTCCCAGTCTCTTGGGCACCCTCAGCATCCTCGCTAGCAGGATGGCATGACGGACTGAAATGTCTTTGGCTTAACGTTAGCCCTGGTCAACCACAACTGAAGCATCAGTCTATTGTCAATGTTATGCTCACTCTAACCCCAAAACACAGAACTGCATCAACTGCAGGGACAAAAATTAACTCTATCCCAGCTGAAAG
>NW_005078111.1:0-238 GCF_000277835.1 Geospiza fortis | reverse complement strand
CCAGAGAAGGGCAATGGAGCTGATGAAAATCTGGAGTACAAGTCCTTAATGAAAGCAGCTGAAGATGTTGGGGTTGTTTAGCCAAAACAAAAGCAGGCTGAAGGGAGACCTTGTCTCCCCCTTCAACCACTTGAAAAAAGTTGTAGCAACAGGAGGGCTGAATATCTGAAAAATATTATTCACTGAAAGGGTGGTCAGAGCTTAGAACAAACTGTCCAGGGAAGTGGTAGAGTCACCA
>NW_005078110.1:0-238 GCF_000277835.1 Geospiza fortis | reverse complement strand
AAAGCAAGAACAGGAAAAAAGAAAACAACTGCAATTAAAAACAATGCAGAAAGTAGTCTCGACAGATCTCAAGGTGAAAAGTGTGCTCAAAACGCAAAGCTTCTTCAGCCAGAAGTTGCAACATGTTCTAGTGAGACTGAAGTCTGTGAGATGGGGCAGAAGGTGTGTGAGGAGGGTTCTGACAGGAGGAATAGAGACTGTGATGTGGAGCACCATTCCCACTCTCCTGATGGAGTCC
>NW_005078109.1:0-238 GCF_000277835.1 Geospiza fortis | reverse complement strand
CCAAAAACTAAAAAGGAAATCAGAAAAATATTGGGGTTGTTTGGATATTGTAGAATATAGATTGAAAGATATACTCAAGCTCTTAAAGTCCTGTATGAAAAACTAGTAAAGGAAAAGATTACATGGGAAAAAGAAGATGAGCAGAGATTTAAAAGTTTAAAACACAAGTTAATTAGGGCCCCTACTTTAAGTCTTCCTGCACTAGACAAGTCTTTTTACCTATTTGTAGATGTGGAAA
>NW_005078108.1:0-238 GCF_000277835.1 Geospiza fortis | reverse complement strand
ATCTAAACAGACTCCAGAGATCGTAGCTGCATCATACAGTGAGCTGAGCCATCAGAAAGGGCATTTCCTGGACAGGTAGGAATTTCCTGTCATTTCTTGGGCAGGTAGGAATTTCCAGTGTTAGGTATGTGTGTGTAAGTTGGTCCAGGGGAAATTGCTGCAACTTCTCCCTTTGACTTGTGTTGGAGCAAAGCTTCATGACAGGAGCCCTGATGCCATATGGTTTCATCTTAACACT
>NW_005078107.1:0-238 GCF_000277835.1 Geospiza fortis | reverse complement strand
GCACAGGGCCTTGACCTCGCTCTCCTTGATGAGCTCGCAGCGCCGCAGCTGCTCGATCTGCCGGTCCAGGTCGCTCAGCTCCCCCATGGCCAATTAACACCTAATTAATGCATTAATGAGTCCATTCATTAATGAGCAGCGCTCGGCGGCTCGTGCAGCTCCTCGCCCAAGGGCTGGGGGGGGAATTAATGCAAATTCCTAATTAATGAGGGGTGGAAAGGGGTTGGAAAGGGTTAAA
>NW_005078106.1:0-238 GCF_000277835.1 Geospiza fortis | reverse complement strand
TGCCTCCAAAAAACCTAAGAAAAACCCCAAAACTCTCCCCAAAAAAACCCCGAGAAAAACCCAAAACCGCCCTGAAAAACCCCAAGAAAAACCCTGAAATCGCCCCCCAAAAAACCCGAGAAAAATCCCAAAAATGCCCCGAAAAACCCTGAAATGGCCCCAAAAAAATGCCCTGAAAAAAACCCAGAAAAACACCCCAAAACCACCGGAGAAAACCCCTAAAAATGCCCCAAAAAAA
>NW_005078105.1:0-238 GCF_000277835.1 Geospiza fortis | reverse complement strand
GGTACAAGTGTCCCCAGACCGGGATACAGCACCACAATGGCTCCCCTATAAAACCCACCAGCATAAAGCCGTGAGACCAGAGCACCGCGTAGGTGGTGAAGGGCCGTGGACAGCAAGAGAGCTGCCAGCAGTGATTGGGATGGCTTTTGCCAAGTGCAGGGGCGCCAGGCCAGGGACCGTGTGGGCCCACTGTGGTAAATTCAGGACTCCCGGACAACTAACCAATATGATTAAGCAG
>NW_005078104.1:0-238 GCF_000277835.1 Geospiza fortis | reverse complement strand
ACACACCTGGACAGGGGAGGGACAGGTGAGACAGGGGGGACAGGTGAGACCAAAGGGGACAGGTAAGGGACAGGTGAGGTGGGACACATTGAACCACACCCACACAGAGCCACACCCACTGAGCTGCACGCAATGCCACACCCACACTGAGCCACACCCATACAGAGCCACACCCTGTTGGCCACTCCCACAGAGCCACACCCATATGCAGAGCCACGCCCATATAGAACCACACCCA
>NW_005078103.1:0-238 GCF_000277835.1 Geospiza fortis | reverse complement strand
GTTGTTTGGCAGCTCCTTCAAGGAACAGACGTGACTCGCTTCTAATCAGTAAAAGGTTTATTGGTTTGCTTGCACTTCCTATAGGGTATCCTTATGCTTCCTTTGGCGTTCCAGAAAATAAGGAAAATCTAACCAATTCTTCAGAGAAGTTTCTGAATCCACTATTAGGAGAAGTCTCTACATTCACTCTATCTCTTAAATACATTCCTTCCATACAGTTAAGTAGCTGCTCCTGTAA
>NW_005078102.1:0-238 GCF_000277835.1 Geospiza fortis | reverse complement strand
TTTGAGAGAAAAGTCCCTTCTACAATACCTTCTGTAATGACTCCCTTCCACTTTTGTTTCTGGGCTGCTTCTATTTCAAGGTCACATTCCAACTCTAATTCCACATTCTTTACAGCATGGAGGGAAGATTTCATTTAACCAGCTTGAATACTGACTCAGAGACAAAATGAGAGGGTGGTAACTGCTTTTCTGGTTGTCTGTCTGAACCTAATATCATTGGCAAGTCCATTTTCTCAAA
>NW_005078101.1:0-238 GCF_000277835.1 Geospiza fortis | reverse complement strand
CAGAAAATTTGGAAATGGAATGTCTACAAACAAATGGACTGAGACGAAATGAGGAGAAGTGAAAAGAGGAAAACTTGTGAAAATCACTCCAAATAAAATCATAAAATAAGGGAAGACAGGTACATAGAGAGAGGAGAAGAATGTGAAGAAATTAAATGCTAAAAAAAAGAGGGGAATTCTGAAACCATGTGGAAACAATAAAAGTGAATGTGATGACAAGAAGTGCAGGGAAATGGAC
>NW_005078100.1:0-238 GCF_000277835.1 Geospiza fortis | reverse complement strand
TCACAAACTGCTCCAGTGTGGGTCCCTACTACAGTCCTTCAGCAGCAGGTTGCTCCAGGGTGAATACCACCATGGCTCATGCCATTAAATCTGCTCCACTGCAGGTTCCTCTCTCCATGAGGCCACATGACCTGCCAGGAGCCTGCTTCATCATGGGCTTCCCATGGGTTCACAGCCTCCTTTGGGTTCTGACCTGATACATGATCCCATGGAGTGGGATTTGCCATGGGCTATAGGT
>NW_005078099.1:0-238 GCF_000277835.1 Geospiza fortis | reverse complement strand
TTATGAGTCCCTTGAAGAATACCCCTGCTGCCATGAAGATGGATTACTTCGCCACTGGTGGCAATCCAGTGGGCGTAGGCAAAGGCAGAGGGGTACGCCTGTGGGGAACTCTGATGGTTCTGAGCCTAATGATGGGCAGGACAGTCAGCCTGATCATTGAGAAACACCTCAATGTTGAGGGGCAGAGTCCAGCCCAAAACTGTGAACAATGCCTTAAGACCACCCTAAAAGGACAGGT